>NC_142020.1:14509950-14702450 GCF_049901735.1 Notechis scutatus | reverse complement strand
CAGAGTAACAGAGTTGTTGGAAGGGACCTTGGAGGTCTTCTAGTCCAACCCTGCCCCCCTGCACAAGCAGGAGATCCTATACCAGTCTGGACAAATGGCTGTCCAGTCTCTTCTTGAAAGCCTCCAGGGATGAAAGACCCACCACTTCTGGAGATCAGCCGTTCCACTGTTTGATTGTGCTCTCACTGTCAGGACATTTCTCCATCGTTCTAAGTTGCTTCTCTCCATGGGTGGTTTCCATCCGTTGCTTCTCATCTGACGTGATAGCAATCTTCCAATGTTTATTTTATTTATTTATTTATTTGATTTGCCAATTGTTTACAAGATAATAAGTATAAGTGTATACATAGTTGTGAATACATGAAATGGGTACATATAAGAAAAATAAAAGAAGAATAAGAGAAACAATAGGACAGGGACGGTAGGCACGTTGGTGCGCTTATGCACGCCCCTACAGACCTCTTAGGAAAGGGGTGAGGTCAATAGTAGACAGTCTAAGGTTAAAGTTTTTGGGGTTTGGGAAGAAACCACAGAGTCGGGTAGAGTATTCCAGACATTGACCACTCTATTGCTGAAGTCGTATTTCCTGCAATCAAGTTTGGTGCGATTAATCTTGAGTTTGTATCTATTGTGTGCTCTTGTGTTGTTATGGTTGAAGCTGAAGTATTCATTGACAGGTAGGACATTGCAATGTATGATTTTATATACCATGCTTAAATCAGACCGAAGACGGCGTAATTCAAGGTTTTCTAGGTCTAGAATTTCAAGTCTGGTGGCATAAGGTATTCTACAATGAGTAGAGGAGTGGAGAACTCTTCTTGTGAAATATTTCTGGACTTTCTCAATTGTGCTAATTGAGGGGCTGCCCCAAAGAAGAGGGAGTCAAGCTACTCTCCAAAGCACCAGAAGGCAGGACAAGAAGCAACGGATGGAAACTCATCAAGGAGAGAAGCAACTTAGAACTAAGGAGAAATTTCCTAACATTTAGAACAATAAATTAGTGGGAATAACTTGCCTCCAGAACATCAAAGTTGGATTAGATATTCTACTGTGGACAAAGGAATCCATCCGATCCTTGCATGGCTTGCAAAGATTTTGCTTGGTACCTTGATGGACTTGTCCAGGGCACAGCGAGGGGAGCCGCCTTCAAGGCCAGCTCAGTTCCCGGCTGAACTTTTGGAGGGGAACCGTGGGAAAATGGTTGGCCAGAAGGTTGTGTGCCAGCTTCCCCCCAATTCAGTTTCGGGTGTTTTCAAAACTGTTGACATTAATCCCCCATCAAACTTACAAACTCTCCCACCCGCCGTTATACTACTCCGTGTAACACCCAGCTACCTTAAGGAAGCCGCATCTGCTCGTCCAGCTGCTGTATGCAAATGGCTGGCTTTACGAGCGAGCGGCCGGCACTTCAGACAGGATGGCACGGGCTCAGAAGGGTGCCAGCTCCAGGGGGCGGACTGGCAACGCCTCAGGAACCCCCTCCCCTTGCAAGCTGGCCCATGGACAACATCCTTCTCCAGCAGGCCCGGCACCACCCTTTCCCATTTGGCATCAGGCCTGATAGACAACAC
This sequence comes from Notechis scutatus, assembly GCF_049901735.1. Classification (NCBI taxonomy): domain Eukaryota; kingdom Metazoa; phylum Chordata; class Lepidosauria; order Squamata; family Elapidae; genus Notechis; species Notechis scutatus. The sequence continues at coordinate 14,700,879 of NC_142020.1, read as the reverse complement.
ACACTTTCTCTCTCTTTTTTTTCTCCTTTTCTTTCTTGCTCTCTCTCTCTTTTACTTTCTCTCTTTCTCTCTTTGTCTTCCTTTCTTTTTCTTTCTTTCTCTTTCTCCCTTTTTTTCTTTCTCGTCTGTCTTTTTCTTTCTCTTTTCTCTCTTTCTCCTTTTCTCCTTTTTTCTTGCTTGTCTTCTCAGTCTTTTACTTTTCTCTCTTTCTCCTTTGTCTTCCTTTCTTTTTCTTTCTTTCTCTTTCTCCCTTTTTTCTCTTTCTCGCTGTCTTTTCTTTCTTTTTCTTTCTCTCTTTCTCCTTTTCTTTCTTGCTCTCGGTCTTTTACTTTCTCTCTCTTTCTCCTTTGTCTTCCTTTCTTTTTCTTCCTTTCTCTTTCTCCCTTTTTTCTCTTTCTTGCTGTCTTTTCTTTCTTTTTCTTTCTCTTTCTCCTTTTCTTTCTTGCTCTCGGTCTTTTACTTTCTCTTTCTTCTTTTCTTTGTCTTCCTTTCTTTTGCTTTCTCTCTCTCTCTCTTCTTTCTTTTTCTTTCTCTCTTTCTTTCTCTTTCCCCTTTTCTTTCTTGCTCTCTTTTGGTTTCTCTTTTTCTCTCTTTTTTCTCCTACTCTTTCTCTCTTTTTCTTTCTTTTTCTTTTCCTCTTCCCCTCTCTTATTCTCTCTCTCTCTCTCTCTGCCTCTGCCTCTCTCTCTTTGAATCAATCAATCAATCAATCAATCAATCCATCCATCAATCAGAATAGAGCTGGAAGGGACCTTGGAGGTCTTCTAGTCCAACCCCGGCTCAAGCAGGAGACCCTATACCCCTGCAGACAAATAGCTGTCCAATCTCTTCTTGAAAGCCTCCAGGGATGGCGCACCCACAAGGCCTGGTGGCAAACCGTTCCACCGGTTAATTGTTCTCATTATGAAGAAGTGAATCCTTCATTTCTCTTTCATTTCTCCTTTCTCTCTTTCTCTCTCTCTCTCAAGGGCAGGTAAGGGGGGGGGGACATGCCCCAAAGGCTGGATTGGGAGGGCAGGGAAAGGACAGCTACAGACACGTTGATTCCCACCCCCCACAGCTGGCCTGCTGGGATGACCAAAGGCCGCTGCAATTTTGCAGCCGGCTGGGATAGTGGGGGGGGGGGAACCTCTGGCGTGGGAAACAAATCCTCCTTGACACCTTGGGACCCTGTTCTCTGCATGCTCAGGTGCCAAACCCCCTTCATGGGGTGACTTGACAGGGGTATGCCACCTTCTTTTCCCAGCTCCTCTGGCACCCGAGGCGATTTTGCATAACAATCCAGGCCCGAGAGTTGGCCGGTTGGCTTGCCAATAAACCCCAGTGGCGTCTCACCCCAGAAGGAAGAACAAGTCAAATGTCCCACGGCTTCCCTCCTCTAGTTAGGACGGTAACTGAAGCTGCGTGATTAACTTGCGGGTGAAATGCTTAGTGGTGCTCCTTGCCCGCCCATTCTTGCTTCACAGGAAGGCAGAAAAAAGCAGGAAAAAGGAAGGAAGGAAGGAAAGAAAAAGGAGAATAGGAAGGAGGGAGGGAATAGAAGGAAGGAAGAAAAGAAGGAAGGAAAGAAGGAAGGAAGAAGGAAGGAAGGAAGGAAGGAAGGAAGGAAGGAAGGAAAGAAGAGGGAGAATAGAAGGAAGGAAGGAAGGAAAGAAAGAAAGAAAAGGGAGAATAGGAAGGAGGGAGGGAATAGGAGGAAGGAAAGAAAAAGAAGGAAGGAAGGAAGGGAAGGGAGGAAGGAAGGAAGGAAGAAGGAAAGGGAGAATAGAAGGAAGGAAGGAAGGAAGGAAGGAAGGAAGGAAGGAAGGAAGGAAGAATAGAAGGAAGGAAGGAAGGAAGGAAGGAAGGAAGGAAGGAAGAAAGAAGGAAAGGAAAAGGGAGAATAGGGAGAAGGAAGGAAGGAAAGGAGGAAGGAAGGAAAGAAAAGGGAGAATAGAAGGAAGGAAGGAAGGAAGGAAGGAAGGAAGGAAGGAAGGAAGGAAGGAAGGAAGGAAGGAAAAGGGAGAATAGGAAAGGAAGGAGGAGGAAGAAAGAAAAGGGAGAATAGAAGGAAGGAAGGAAGGAAGGAAGGAAGGAAGGAAGGAAGGAAGGAAGGAAGGAAGGAAGGAAGAAAGGAAGGAAGGAAGGAAGGATAGAAGGAAGGAAGGAAGGAAGGAAGGAAGAAGGAAGGAAGAAGGGAAAAGGGAGAGTAGGAAGGGAGGGAATGGGAGGAAGGAAAGAAAAGGGAGAATAGAAGGAAGGAAGGAAGGGAAGGAAGAAGAGGTAGGAAAGAGAGAGAGAGAGAAACGAGGAAGGAAGGAAAGGAAGAAAAGGAAAGAAAGGAAAGAAGGAGAGAGAGAGAGAGAAAGGGAAGAAGGAAGGAAGGGAGGAGGAAGGGAGGAAGAGTGGAGAAAGCGAGAAAGGGAAAAGAGAGAGAGAGAGAGAGAGAAGGAAGGTAGGAAGGAAGAAAAAAGAAAGAATGAAAGAAAGAAAGAAAAAGAAAGAAAAGACCGTTGCTTTCTTTTCCCGCCCCTTTCACACTTCTCTTCCTCCCCACCCCCAAGCCAAGCCACGTGGGAGACCCGCGGCGAGCCCCAAAGCCGGAGACCCCCTTCCCCCTCTTGCCCGGGTCCCAAGCCCTCCCCTTCCCTTTTATCTGTGGGCGGGGCGGGGGTGGGCGGCAAACCCCTCCCCGGCCGCCTCCCTCTTCCAGCGCGGGCAGGAGGAGGAGGAGGTGGGGGGGCGCGGGCGGAGGAGGTTTTAAAGCCGGGCGGAGCCGAGCCAGGACGCGGGTCCGGCCGAAACGCGGCGCGGGAGGGACGGTCCTTTGGAGGCTGCTGCTGCCGCTGCTGCTGCCGCTGCGATGCTGACCGGCTGCGGGCAGAAGCTGCTGCTCTCGCTGGTGGGCTCCACGCTGACCTGCCTGCTGGTGCTGATGGGGGAGCCGCCCAAAGGGCCTCAGGGACTCAGCCTGGGGGGCGGCGGGGGCGGCGGCGGCGGCCGGGGCTCCCTCCTGCTCCAGCGGGGGACGCAGGGCTGGCTGCGGCGCTGGAGGAACGACCCTCGGCCGGACCTCGGCGGCTCCTTCAGCGGCTACTTCAGCCAGCTCGGCCGGGCCAAGAGAGAAGGCGGCGGGGCCAGCGAGGAAGAGGGGAGGCAGCGGCGTCCCCAGCAACCGCCCCCCGCCCGGGAAGAGATTTCGCCCCGGGACGTTTTCATCGCCGTCAAGACCACCAAGAAGTTCCATAAGGCGCGGCTGGAGCTGCTGCTGGACACCTGGATCTCGCGCCACAAGGAGATGGTAAGACGCGTTGGCGGGGTTGCCCCTTTTTGGGGGGCGGGCGGGGGGTGTCTTGCTTTGAAGCCCCCTCTTTGGAAGCCCGCCAGGCCGCTATCCAGGTGCTGGAAGAAGCGGCGCTCGCGGCGTCCCTTTCCCGGCCAGGCGGGCCCTCTGCACGAGGACAGAGGCACTCTGGCTCGCCTCTCCCCGGCCCGCGAAGGTGCCCGGGCGCTCGCAAAAGCGCGGGTGCCTGCAGCGATGGGGAGGAGGGCGGGGGAGGAAGCGGCTGCTTGCGGGCCCGCCGTGCCACGGGGAGGCGGGCGGCGGTGGGTGGGTGGGCGAGTCGAGGCAGGCTCGGCGCCTTGATCTCCGCCCGCCCCGCCTCTGGCCCCGGGGCTGGAAAGCGAGCAGGCACGCTCCGTCCCGCGCTGCCTGCCTGCCGCCTCTTGGGCCCTTTTTGCGCGGCAGCCGGCGGGCACTTGGGAATCCGGCGCTGGCTTTGCACTCTGTGCATGCTCAGGGAGGTCTCCCGGGAAAGACTTTCTTGGCCGGGGTGGGGAATCGGAGCTTCGCCTTCTGGAGCCCCGAGGAGGGTGGGTGGAGAGGGGTTTCTCCCGTAAGAGAGGAGGGGGCGGGCGATCTTATTAAGTCAAGGCTAAGGGAGGAAGGTTGCACCTGGGAAGTGTGTGGGTGGGTGGGGGCTTTCCCGGGGCGGGAGCTGACCTAAACCCCTGGTTGTGGGAATGCAGTTGGAACTCGGGAATGGGGTTGAAGTGTTGTGTGAATGCAGCCAGGGCTGCCTTTAAATCAGGGGTGTCAAAACTCAAGGCCTGTGGGCCTCACCTGGGCCAGCCTGGAAACAGGGAAGGACTGGCCCGTGATGCCCTTGCCAGAGAAAATGGGCTTGGGTGGGGGGGGGGTTGCAGGGAGCCATCCTGGCCAAAAACAGAACCCAAGAGCCCCTTTTTGCTAACTCAGGCCACCAGAGGTGTCCCCCCACCCACACGAGTGATGTCGACTGGTCACCTGGCCATGCCCCCCCCAGCCCTCCCCCCCAATCCTGATGCATCCCTCAATGAAGTCAATTTGACACCCCTGCGTTAAATGCATGAATTGGGCAACAGGGAGGGGGCTGCTGCACTTTGGCTGGTAACCTCCTCCTGGGCTCTGGAGCGGCTCTTTCCTAATTCTCTTCCTTGCTAATTGGTAAAAGTTGCGGTATGTTCACACACACCCTCACTGGCCTAGTGTTAAGTCCCCTCCCCAATTCCTAGTGACATCGCAGGGCCGCCTCCCTTGGCTGGTAGCAGCAGGAAAGCTGACTTAAAGTCTCTCTCTCTCTCTCTGAATGTGGTTTGCAATATCAAAGCTTTAAACTGGTTTTTGAAATAAAACACACAACCTAACAGCATCTCCTTTAGGACCTCAAAAAGAGGCATAAAAAAATCCTGATAAATCAAGTGGACCCTGTTTGCATTTTGCACTAGAAAGCCTTCTGTTTACAAAGTCACTCTATTGTCATGCAGATTAAAAAAAAAAAGTAACAGGATTTCTGCCCCCATCTTGACGTTTTAACTTGGTCTGATAACCCTTCCTCCATCCTTACAGCTGTGAACCCATGCTCCTCCTCCTCCTCCTCCCAAAACTTGGGGACAGTGTGTATTGGAGAAGGAGGGGTCATGAGTGGAAAGGACTCTGATTGACCTTTTGGGGTGCTGATTTAAGATTTGAGATCATGGGTGAAATCTAATCTCAGATTGGTCTTTCTCTCAACCTTAAAATCCACATTTCCACCACGGGCTAAATAAGCTACATAGTTTGTTTAGCTAAGGTTTAGTCTATCAGCTGCTGTTGTTTAGGTTCAGGTGTTGTACACTCCACAAGCAAACCGTCTTACTACTGGGTGTGCCCTGGGTTCAACAACTCAGGGTTGCACACACAAAGCCAACAAACACAGCGGCACAGGTGCGTTAGTGTTTTATCTGTTTGCGCTGTCCAGGTTGAACAGATGTTCAAGACTCGGCCTGGGCCGTGGATCTGAAATCAGCTGGATTTTATCGCATCCCAACTCTGATAAAAGAAGCTAAAAATTTCATTGTGGTTTTTTTTTTGCAAGTTGTGTTTGCAGGGAACTGACCTGTTTCAAAGAGATTTATCAGAAGGAGCAGAGGTTAATAAACCCTTTCCCGGCTGTTTAGCAAACATCACCTAAAGATACAGTGACCTTTATTCTGAAGGACGGCCCTTTAATCGTCTTTATAAAGTTTTGCTTTGGTTTTTTTTTTTTTGCTCGTGAATTTTTCCTTTGAGAAACAAAAGTTGTAAACAAAAGCGATTCGTTTTTTTGTAGCCTTACAAACTTAGGTCAAATCTGCCCCCTCTTTAAGTTTGTCCTTTATTCCCCCCCCCCCTGAAAATACGGTCATTGTGACTACAAGAGTGTTAAAAAGAACATGGCTGGTTTCTCTTAAGGTAGGAGAATCAGAATAATTGTTTTTTTTAAAAAAAAAACAGAATAAAATGAGGAACAATAAGAATGGGGAAGGGCATCAGCATCCTCCCCCTCTGTGGCCTGAGCTTTAAGGAGTCACTGAATTGTTTAAAACCAGTTTATACCTCGGGATCCCAGCCATGAGAATTACAAATTCCCCTTTTGTCTGTGGCCTGTTTTGCATTCCTCCTGGGCCCCCTCTCCTCCTTTTTCTCCCCAAGGAGACGAGGAGGCTGGGGGACCATGAAATGGCCTTTCGATCGCCAGACTGAGCTTGTCAAATTAGAAACGGGAATTCTTTCTTTAACTTCAAAGAAGAAGAAAAAGTTCTCAGGCTGGTTTAAGGGCAAAGAAGGAGGAGGGTGACTTTTCTAAGCCTACTTTTGATTCACCTTTCGTTGGCCTTCATCCGTAAAGCGGTTTTGGGCCTTCTTGTAAGGTCTCAGGAAGGAGGAAATAGATGTTGGCCCACAGTCAGTTCCCTGTGGGATGCTTGGGGCTGTTTGAGCTTGGTGGCTTTCTTGCAGACGTTTCATTATCCAGCTAGGTAACACCATCAAGTTAGAGGGAGTAAGGTATACAGGGAGGAAGGGAGGAGGGAGGAAGGAGAACAACAATGACAGTGGGGCCCTTGTGTTCTCTGAGTTAGGTGGTTGTCTTGCAGACGTTTCATTATCCAGCTAGGTAACATCATCATGTTAGAAGGGAGGAGGATGTACAGGGAGGAGGAGGAGGAGGAGGAGGAGGAGGAGGAGGAAGGGAGAGAGGGAGGAAGAAGAACGACAACTACAGTGGGGCCCTTGTGTTCTCTGAGTTTGGTGGTTTTCTTGCAGACGTTTCAGTATCCAGCTAGGTAACATCGTATATCATCATGTTAGAAGGGAGTAGGATGTACTGGGAGGAGGAGGAGGAGGAGGAGGAGGAGGGAGGAAGAAGAACGACAACTACAGTGGGGCCTTTGTGTTCTCTGAGTTTGGTGGTTTTCTTGTAGACATTTCACTACCACACTAGGTAACATCAGTGCTAGAAGGGGGTTGGGTTTGTGGAGCGGAGGAGGAGGAGGAAGAAGGGGATTGTGGGCTCCTTGGTGCTCTCTGAGCTTGGTGGTTTTCTTGCAGATGTTTCATGACCCAACTAGGTAACGCCGTCAGTGCTAGGAGAGAGTGAGGTTTGAAGTTGCAGAGATGCTCCTAGAAGTACCAATTTTATCGTGCGTCTCCGCTGCCGAATGGTAGGACTACAGACCCGCCCTAATGGGCAGAGGTTGAGAATGGGGGGGTTTGATACTTAGAAGAGGCCAGCCTGGAGATGTTCCTGGGCCTGTAGGGTTGCTTTACATCCGTCCCACACCTGATCGGGTTGGTAGACTTGGAGAAAGCTCCGGCAGGCCCAGTTGAGTGAAAAAAGCTGAATTTTCATGGCCAGCCCAGACCTTCAGCTGCTGCAGTCCTGGGAGGCAGCAATAGGCCCTACTCTTGGGCACGACTCCCTTTTTTCCCAGCCATTCTGCCTTGTTTTTGGGGGTGGGGGGAGAGGGGGGAGAAGGGAGTTTGTTCCACCTCGTTTGTCCTTTGGGCTTCCCAGCGCTTGGTGGCTCCGCTCTCACGCTGTCTCCCTTAGGCAGGCTAACAAAGCCTCTTTTCTCTCGGGGGCCGAGGAAAGAGTCCCCGGCTGCCGCTTGTGTGGTACTTCGGCCGTGGGAACGCCGGGGTGTGGGGAGGGGGCTGTTGAGGAGTGGGGGGGAGGCAAGCTGGAGCTAGCAGGATCCAGGTCAGGTTGCATGGGGGCTGAAGGGAGAGGCTGGGAGTACCGGCGAGCAGACGGACCAACTTTTTATTTATTTTATATTTATTGTATTAATTTTAGTTTGTCAAGCATGCATGAGAAAACAACTGTGGACATAACGTATAAACCTATAAGAATAAACAGGTGTATAAGTGTCTACATAATCAATGAGTACGAATCAATGGGAACTTTAGGACAGGGACAGCAGGCACACTGGTGCCACTTATACACGCTCCCTTACAGACCTCTTAGGAACGGAGTGAGGTTCATGGTAGACAGTTTAATCCACTAGTAAATCTTATGTTCTGGAATATCTCTTACGGGGCAAGCAGGAGAGAGGGGATAAACCGGAGGTCGGTATTCAGCCGGTTTGGACCGGTTCTCTAGAACCGGTAGCAGACATTTTGAGTACTTCGGAGATCCGGCCAATCCCGCCTCTGACTGGCCCCGCCAACCCCCCATCTCTTCTCTGCCTCCCATTGAGTCCCAGCTGATCGGCTGGGTCTCCTTTGGTTGCCCTGCACAGGAGAACGGAGCTGGAAAGCAGGGTAGTGGGGTGGGGGAGGGAATGGGGATTTTGCAGGATACTTCCCCTGCCACACCCACCAAGCCACGCCCACTGAATCGATAGTAAAAAAAAAAATTGAATACCACCACTGCCTGCCCCCATCCATTCTCTTCCTCCCATTAAGTCCCAGCTGATTGGCTGGGTCTCCTTTGGTTGCCCTGCACAGGAGAACGGAGCTGGAAAGCAGGGTAGTGGGGTGGGGGAGGGAAGGTTTTTTTTTGCAGGATACTTCCTCTGCCACACCCACCAAGCCATGCTCACCAAGTTACACCCACCAAACCATGCCACGCCCACCAAGCCATGCCCACAGAACCGATAGTAAAAAAAATTTGAATCCCACCACTGGGCTAAACTCCCCCTGCATTTCTGCTTTGAGGGCCTTTCCCCCAACTTCTGCCTTACTTCAGCCTGAGCCACCCCTTCCCCCAATAGCATTTGCAGGGAGCCCTCACCTTACAACGTTTTGTTGAGGGACCGTTCGAAGTGACTGGAAAAAGGGGAACTTTTGGACTGCTTTTCACAGGGACGGCCTCTTGCAGCCTTCCTGCTATCCACATTCAGGTGCTTGGCCACTGGTTCATAGTTATGACGGTCGCCTTTTGTGACCTTCTGAGGACCAAAGTCAACGGGGAGGCCAGGTTTACTTCGGCAATGGATGACTAACTTATCCATGGCGGCGATTCAGTTCACAACGGCGGCAAGCGAGGTCGTAAAATGGGGCACATCATGTTTCACTTACCAGACATTTGGGACTCACTTGTGGTCGTAAGTCGACCTGTCTTTTATTTTCTCTCCTGAGGATGCTGTCCTCATCCTCTAGTGAATTCCCTCCCCCTCTTCTACTCCCTCTTCCCCCTCTTCTACTCATTTCCTCCTAGGTGGTGTTAATTAGCTAACCTTTGTCCTTTAGCACTTTGCGGTGGATGCAACTTTCTGTAGAAACTGGAGTTGCCAGCTAATGCAAGGTTGGTGCGTAAGGGCTTGTCCCTTATAGCTTCCCCCCATCCAAAAGATGCACACGGTGTGTGTACACACAACAAGCCCTACTCTGTGACTTTCCAAAGCAATACAGCAGGTGCTTCTCTCCTTGATGGAAGAAATTCTTTGGCAAAAGCATTTGAGGATCGTAAAAGTCCACAGCCATTGGGTGAAGAAAGTAGCAGGGTGGGAGGGGGAGAGGTTGATTAATTGCTTTAATGAAGCCGGGGTTTTTAATTATCTCTCTCCAGGCCCCTTAGGTGCATGCCCGTCAATGAGAGGCTGTGTTTCTTCCCCTTCCTGGTTTTAATTTTTCCTCTAACACACTGTTTCTCAACCTGGGACACTGGAAGACAGGTGAATTTCAAATCCCCATTTGTCAGAAATGGCGTAGGGTCTCCTGCTTTGGCGGGGGGGTTGGACTAGATGACCTACAAGGTCCCTCCCAACTCTATTAATCTAATCTAATCCCAGAATTCCCCAGCCAGCTATGCTGGTTGAAGTCCAACAATCATAGCTGGCTGGGGAGTTGAACTCCAGCGTCCTAGCTTGAGAACCAGATCGAGGTGTTTCTCTCAGCGCTGGTGTGGGGGGATAAAAGTTGAAGCTTTGCAGGTTATTTTTCACGGCTCCCCAAATCCACGGGTTAAAGGACATCTGAACGCTGCCCAGCCTGTCGCCAATTTTGGGGAAGCAGACAAGTGTGCTGTGCAATCCATCTGCATTCAGGAAAAGCATCATCTCCAGCCAGTTCAAAGATTGCCAAAGAGGACTCAAACTTTTGACCTCTGCTGAATTTTGCAAAGGGCCTGCAGTTAAAGCATCAAATAACTCCATTCTCGTTGAGCTGAGCTTCTTCTTTTCCCCCCCCCCTCCTCTTGTTCTTCCTCTTTTGGGCCTTTTCAGATTGAGACGGTAGAGATGTTGAGGCGCTTTGGAAATTCCCAAGGCACTACCAACTGTGACGAGTATCATCTTCCCCCTGGTTTTTCAACCTTTTAAATCAATCTTTCCTCCCCTTCTGTTAAGGCACAGATCATTACCAGGCAGCCATCGTTATTTGGCAGTTAAATATTAAATTGCTTGCCCTGTAGGTTAACACTGTTTTCCACCTGGACTGCACCTCTTTAGTCTATTATCTCATGCTTCATTTGTTTGGATCAGCCAACTTATGACTTGTTCTGCAAACCAGAAAGAAAACTGTGGCTTAGCCCAACGTGGGAATGCAGCCTCTTTTCTGATCCTTGTGGGGAAACTAACCAACGTCAAGCAAACCTTGCTAGTTTGCAACAGGATCCCCGCTGCAACCTGGTGCAACCATTCAGAACAAACATTGAGTGTTTGTGTGCAGACTTGAGCCTGGGATGGAGGGGAGGGATGAGTCTGTTTTGTGCTGAATGGGTGAAATTAACCAGAGTTTCCTTCCTTTGGCCCACAAAGGCATTAAGCATTAAAGAAAGACGTGCGCTGTGTAAGTTACTAGCAGATGTAGAGGTGAGGGGTGGTCAGAGCAACTACAGAGTTTGCCGTTTGCAAGGGTGCAAATGCCAGATGGATTCTGGGCTCGAGGCAAAATGCATTGTGTCTGTTCTGCAACCTTTCCTGTTTAAGTCTTTAAAAGTTATCTTCCTTTTCGGTTGCTCCGAGCACTTTGAAAACAGTTATTACAAGAAGTGGAACCTCAGCTTACGTTCTTCCTTCCTGTGGTCTTAGCTCGAGCTGTAGGCAGAAGTCTCTGCTGGGAGCAGTTCTGCAAAACCACAAATCAGCAAAACAGATGAAGACTAGCTGCCCAAAATCTTTGGTCAAGTTGACAAAAAAGGCATTTCTTTTCCTTCTAAGAAGGAAGGCCGATCGTGGATATGTTTCAGGACATCTGGGGAGATTGAATTGATGGGTTAGTTAGGAAGGTCCACTCTACTCCTGGGTGGTGGTGGTGTTTTAATTCTTTTTTTAAAAATCCCTGGCCGTTGGCATTTTAGAATTTGAACTGTGCCGTTTAGAAAAGTCAGGTTGGTGAGGATGATGGGAAAGAGAATGAGGATAGTAAGGATGGAAAGGCAGACCTGAAAATCTTGAACTTTTAAAGGGAGTTTGCAAGACGATTTTTTTAAAAAAAATATTATATAGCATGATTCACTTAAGAAGCATAACAAAACTTGTAAAATCAAGGTGACTCACTTAAGAACAGAGTTGCTTAGTGATGGGAGATTCTGGTAGATAGATAGAATCTATATCTCTCTATTTCTATCTATCTATCTATCTATCTATCTATCTATCTATCTATCTATCTATCCATCCATCCATCCATCCATCCATCTCTGTATATATCTCTATCTCTGTATTTATCATCTATCAATCATGCATCCCTGCATCCATCCATATCTATCTATCTATCTATCTATCTATCTATCTATCTATCTATCTATCTATCATCTATCTATCATCTATCTTATCCATCTATCCATCCATCCATCCATCCATCCATCCATCCATCCATCCATCCTCCCTCCCTCCATCCACTCCATCCATCCATCCATCCATCCATCCATCCATCCATCTATCTCCTCCCCTCTTTAAAAACAGAGAGAGAATGGTTTCTTTTCCTCCTCCTCCTCCTCCTCCTCCTCCTCCTCCTCCTCCTCCTCCTCCTCCTCCTCCTCCTCCTCCTCCTCCTCCTCCTCCTCCTCCTCCTCGCAGAAATAACTTCTGACAGCTAACTCAGAGCTTCAAAACTTGGCCAGCCAGAGAGGGGAACTGGGGCAATCCAGGAAAGTGGCGGGAAGCTCCCTTGCCAAATTCCTGATGCAGTGAAAACTTTGCCCCAACAGGATCCCACAAGAAAACCGATCCTCCTCCTGGCATTAGGAGCATTAAGAGCCCGGAGGTTCTTCCTTCCCAAGGAAGGTGGTGGGTGGCCGGGTGTTTCTGCAGCCTTTCGGTGACCGAAGCTGGCAGAGGTGCTGGAGGCCCAAATGCCCAGTGCAAAGTTCTGCAGAAACATTTCTTGGGGAGGGAGGGAGGAGGGGGCCTCTTTTCTAAGGGGATCCAAGTGGGATGAGCCCAGGCTTTGCTTTTTGCCTTAGAGAAGAAAGAGCAGAGCAAACTTTAAAAAGATGAGCAGCCTTACATCCCTGGAAAGTTCAGGTTTGCTCCTTAAAGTGCCTCCAAATGGAAATTCCTTTCTTTTTTCTCTTCTCTTCTCTCTCTCCTTTCTTTCTTTCTTTTTCTTTTATCTCTTTTTCTTTCCTTTCTTCCTCTCTCTCTCTCTTAGTCTTTTCTCTTTCTTTTCTCTCTCTCTTTCTTTCTTTTTCTTTCTTTCTCTCTCTTCTTTCTTTCTTTTTGTTCTCCCGTGTTTATTTCCTTCCTCCCTTCCTCTTTTCCTTGTTTCTTTCTCCCACCTTTATTATTTCTTTCCTTTCCTTTCCTTTCCTTTCCTTTCCTTTCCCTTTCCTTTTCCTTTCCTTTCCTTTCCTTTCCTTTCCTTTCCCTTTCCCACCCTTCCTTTCCCTTTCCTTCCCCTTTCCTTTCCCCTTTCCTCCCACCTTTCCTTTCTTTCCTTTCCTTTCCTTTCCTTTTTCCTTTCCTTTATTATTTTTCCTTTCCTTTCCTTTCCTTTCCTTTCCTTTCCTTTTCCTTTCCTTCCTTTCCTTTCCTTCCTTTCCTTCCTTTCCTTTCTTTCCTTCCTTCCCTTCCCTTCCCTTCCTCCCACCTTTATTATTTTTACAAATAACTCGAGGCATATCCGACATGCCTTCCTCCTCCTCTTTTCAGGTGCTTGCCAACCAGCCTGTATCTATGACATTTGCAGCATCCCGAGTTCACCTGCCTGTCTTTGGCCCCCTTCCCAGCCGGCTTCCGGCGAGGAAAAGGGAAGCAGGAGTCACTTAACGAGTCTCATGGTTCGCTTAACGTCCCGTGGCAAAAAAGTGGGGGAGGGCTGTGAAATCAGGGGCACGCTCGCTTTAACCACCTCTTTGGGGCTGCAGCAGTCTCCCGAAAGATGAGGACTAGGAGCTTGAGCTGCGAAGGACTCGACTGCCGTGAATGTTGGACACAGGTTCGTTCACAGGTTAGGTTGGGGTGGCAAACTCATCCTAACGCAACAATCCTTTTGTCCTTGGGTGTGTGTGTGTGTGTGTGTGTGTGTGTGTGTGTGTCTGGATTTGCAAGCCCCTTTCTTGCCAGACCCCTTGGTTTCTTTCCCCCTCCTTCTTGGGGAGGGGCATTTTTTTCAGAGCAGTGCATTCCAATGCCCAATTTTTCCACCCCTTGGCTGGAATTTCTGCCCTGGGGCAGGCAGGTAGGCAGGGGTGCAATGCTGCAGTGCAGTCGGTCCACGCCCCCCCCACGCTAAAAAACAACAACCACCAACCCCGGTGGCTTCTGTGTACAGTATAAACACGGCTTGACTTACTGTTTATACTCCAAACACAGGTGGAGGGCTGGTTTGGGCCACTTGGCTACGGCTGCAGCCGGATTTTGGGTGGGTGCCAGAGTCTTCTGCCTTGGCAAAGATTTGAAGGGGGGAGGTTTATTCCACCCCACCCCACTCATGTTCCTGGGGTGTTCTGGGGCCCGCCCAGGAAGAGCAATGGCTGGTGGGGGGTTTCTGGATTGGGGGAGTGCTGTGCTCCTCTTCTGAGCCCCCTCCCCCAAAGGGATCTCCTACCAGTTCTTTCAACACTCTCGGGGGAGCGTATGGCAAATGTGGGGGAGGGTTAGCCTCATGCTGGGAAGCCCCCCACCCCCAGGAGGACCCCAACCTCTTGCTGGGATTTTCAACCACTTTTGTAGTACTTCATGGTCTTCCTTCCTTCCTTCCTTTCTCACTTCCTTCGTTCCTTCTTCCTGCCTTCTTCCTTCCTTTCTTTCTCTTTCCTTCCTGCCTGGCTTCTTTCTTCCTGCCTTCTTTCTTTTTTTCCTCCTTCCTTCCTTCCTTCCTTCCTTCCTTCCTTCCTTCCTTCCTTCCTTCCTTCCTTCTTTCTTTTTCCTTCCTTCCTGCCTTCTTTCTTTCTTTTTTTCTCCTTCCTTCCTTTCTTCCTTCTTCCTGCCCTCTTTCTTTCTTTTTCTCTTTCCTTCCTTTTTTCTTTCTTTCTTTCTTTCTTTCTTTCTTTCTTTCTTTCTTTCTTTCTTTCTTTCTTTCTTTCGATGGGGGAAGCCCAGCCTAATACAGGGAATCCTCAACTTACAACAGTTCGCTTAGTGACCGTTGATAGTTACAACGACACTGAAAAAAGCGACTTACGGCTATTTTTCACACTTACGACCATCGCAGCATCCCCACAGTCATGTGAGTTACATTTGGATTTTTGGAAAGGGGTTGACAAGATCCATTGAAGGTCCTAAAACTGGGGCATCTGGAGCAGAGGTGGGATTCAGCCGGTTCTGACTGGTTCTACAGAACTGGGAGCGGAAATTTTGAGCAGTTCGGAGAACCGGCCAATCCCGCCTCCGACTGGCCCCGCCAACCCCATTTCTTCTCTGCCTCCCATTGAGTCCCAGCTGATCGGCTGGGTCTCCTTTGGTTGCCCTGCACAGGAGAATGGAGCTGGAAAGCAGGCTAGTGGGGTGGGTAGGGAAGGGGGGTTTTGCAGTAACCTTCCTCTGCCACGCCACGCCCACCAAGCCACACCCACAGAACCAGTAGTAAACACTATTGAATCCCACCACTGATTGGAGGACTGCAGATGGAGGAGAAATAACCAAGGTTTAAAAACAAGCAAAAACAAACCAGGTTAGCGAGCAGGAGAAAATAGGAGCTATCTAAAATAGGAGGTTTCCGGCTCCATTTTTTCCCAAGAAGAAGACCAACCTTGGGGTGCCACCTGCAAAGTTCTGAGTGGAAGACAAGGGTTAATTGTCTCACCAGTGTTTATTGCAGTTCCTTAAAATCAGATTGCTGTTGGTGCAAAGGTCAGCAGGAGGAGATGTTATATGCATTTTTTTTGTGTGGGTGTTGTTGTGCTTGATGCGAAAAAGGCAAACTTGTGCCCTCGAGGCCAGTTTTCCAGAGAGGTTCCTGCCAAGGGCCACCCGGCAGGAAAGGTGGGGAAGCTTTTATCCCAGGACTCAACCGGTTTTGGCTTCTTGCTAGGAGGCCCTAAACCCAGCCGCTTGGAGAAAGTTTTGCATTTTATGGGCCCCTTTTTGGGTGAACAGGAAGGGGAAATGAGTCACAAAAGTGCGCGGGAAATCAGGGCAGAAAGAGAAGAACTCCTGGTGACCACCAAGGGGGCCTCACCAACCATCTCATGGTCTTTCTCTGGGGGATCCAGGGATCCCCATTTCTAAAATCCAAACCTGGAGAGAACCGCTGGGTTGTTTTCTGATGGGACTTGCTATTGTTCTCCAGGACTCCATACATCCTGTGTTTCTTTCAGCTGCAGCCTTTTTAGAAACAATGAGGTTTCCTGTCTATCCCCCAAGCTGGGCTCTTTGGGCAGAGTCAAGCTTAGAGAGAGAAACCGTCTTGTCCCCTCCTTTCATTTGCAAAATTCTCGTTTTGGAAGAGACAAGGAAGCAGGAGTGGCCATGTCTGGTTGTGTCACTGGAACGGAGCGAACTTCAGCTTCAAAGGGCGTGAGGAGCATCTCCCGCTTGGTGGGACATCATTGTTCTTCCAAGAAGGGTTAGAAGATCTACAGAAGAAACATGGTGTAGGACCGTCATGGCGAACCGATGCCAGTGGTACGCAGAGCCATCTCTCTGGGCATGCCAGCCATCGCCCGTGACTCTTCCGGGTTCCGTCACATGCATGCGCACCAGCCAGCTGCTCTTTGCACACATGGGAGCTCCAGAAACCGGAAGAGCAGCTCCCCAGCGTGCATGCGTGCACTGGGAAGCTGAGTTTCTGGTTTCCAGTGCATGCATGCATGCCGGCCAGCTGGTCTTCATGCATGCATGCACACCAGAAACCGGAAGACTAGGTGGCCACCACGCATATGCACCGGAGAGCTGCTCTTCCCCTTTTCTGGGTGCTCACGCACACACACTCCCATTTTAGCACTGGGCGCCGAAAAGGTTTGCCAACACTGGTGTAGGAGAAGGAGTGACAGAAGCTGCAGGTGGAGTGAAAAGAGCAACCGGCCTAGAATCCCTAAGGATCCACAAGTGAACTAAATCTAGCCACCTTGAGTGCCGTCGACTCCTATCTAATTCCAAGCATGTATCTACTGTTAGTTGAGAAGATTCCTGCACGTTGGCTTTTAGCAATAAAGCAGTTTAACTGAATCTTTGTCTGGGCCGGCCTTTTACCCCCCACAATACACCAAGCTGATCAGATCTTACCAAGGGTGACTCTGGTGCTCAGAGAGGTTGATCCAACTTGACGGTCGCTTGACCAGATGGTTGACCAAGGTTGACTCTGGTCCAGCATCTTATCTTAAAAACCCCGGTGACCCGGAAAAGCTCACTTTTACCAAAAGATGGCGGCGAATAACAAGAGTTAGAAGGGACCTTGGAGGTCTTCTAATCCAACCTCCTGCTTAAGCATTTCAGACAAATTGTTGTCTAATCTCTTCTTTAAAAACCTCCAGTGATGGAGCCTCCACAACTTCTGGAGACAAGTCCCAATTGCCACCATCATGCATCTCCTCAAAAGGAGACTTTTCTGGGGCAGTTCCATAATTTCAGCCTCTCGCCAAGGCGGGCTCTCTTCCTGTCGGAAAAGCTCCGCTGGGCTTCTCCTGCTTCCGAGAAGAGGCGTTGGCTTGATTCTTGGCATCTTCCGGAGAAGCAGCCTGGGCATTAATCAAATAAAAATATAATGCTCTCCCCCTTTTGGGCTATTTTTAGCAGGCTGTGGATGAGCAAAAGGCTATTTTTGGGTGCGGAGTTGCTAGCGACGGCAGGCCTGATCTAATCTAGTAAATATGATGGGGGTTTTTCCCCCCCCTTTCCTCCTTTTTATGACATTCCCATTTGAGGGTTTCCAGCAGAACCTGATCTTTTTCCTTGTTAAGCAGGCCGGCCACGATTCCAACGAAGTCAGTTTCCTCTCTTGTCCTTAGTTTCTCGAGGCTCGGTTGCTTCGAGAAACTCTGAAATAACCAGGAAGGTGTAGGGTCTCCTGCTTGGGCAGGGGTTGGACTAGATGACCTACAAGGTCCCTTCCAACTCTGATTATCTTATTATTTGTTATCAAACAGTTTAATCCTTGACTAGGTATACTGGATTTAGACGCAAAACTCCAGATGACCACAAGGGGAGCTGAGGAGTTCGGTTGCCTTCTGGAGTTGTGTAGCCAGGGACGTAGAATGGCTTCTTCTTCTTCTTCTTCTTCTTCTTCTTCTTCTTCTTCTTCTTCTTCTTCTTCTTCCTCTTCCTCTTCTTCCTCCTCCTCCTCCTCCTCCTCCTCCTCCTCCTCCTCCTCCTCCTCCTTCTTCTTCTGTAAAATAAAGTTTTCTTTTCTTTATACCTGAGCTGCTTCTCTGCAAGATGCCAGAGCTCAACCCCAGCCCCAGATATTGGCAGGGGGGGTGCAATTGTTTGGGGCAAGAGAGGTAAAGAAGGTTTTTCCTTTTCCCCTGTCTGGACACCCGGCGCAAGTTTGCTGGCTTTGTGGTTTCCTTAAAACACGCAAAAACTGGGACACAGTTTTATGGCTTATTTAAAGACGGTGCAACACAATTATCTCGGTTTGCAGGACAATAGACTTTTCCGTGTTCCTTTTCCTGCACATACTTATGGTTGTTGTTTTTTTCAAAAAAAAATTCTTTTCTTTTTTATGGAAAGACACATTATAAATCATGGTGGTGGGGATTGACCTCTGAGTCTGCAGGGCATTGAGGGTCTTCTACAAAGGGCCAGGATGAGGGGGAGAGAGAGGAGGAGGAGGAGGAGGAGGGAAATATCTGTGCGTCTCCCCCGGTTTCTCTTCTCTTTGTCTCGGCGATTAAACCAAGTTTTGGCTGTAGACACCCTTCCCAAACATCTCAGGCCTCCCTCTGGTTAACCAATCCAGCTGTATGCTAATTGAGGGCAAGTTTCAGCCTCCCCTCTTGCGTTAAGTTGGCTGCAAGACTATTGTTCAAAATTGCTTCGCTTCCTTGGCGGAAACTTTTTTTTAATGGAAGGGGAATGAGGGGAGAGGGGGAAGAATACCCCATGGTCCAAGTTAGAGAGAACAACACTCCTTTCTTTCTTTCTTTCTTTCTTTCTTTCTTTCTTTCTTTCTTTCTTTCTTTCTTTCTTTCTTTCTTTCTTTCTTCTGCCTTCCTTCCTTCCCTTTCTTTTTCTCCTTTATTCCTTCCTTCCCTTTTTCTCCTTCCTTTCTTCCTTTTCATTTTCTCTCTTTTTCTTCCTCCCTTCCTCCTTCTTTCCTTCCTTCATTTCCTTCCTTCCTTCCTTCCTTTCTTTTTTCTTTCTTTCTTCTGCCTTCCTTCCTTCCCTTTCTTTTTCTCCTTTATTCCTTCCTTCCCTTTTTCTCCTTCCTTTTCTTTTTCTCTCTTTTTCTTCCTCCCTTCCTCCTTCCTTCCTTTCCTTTCTTTCTTTTTCTCCTTCCTTTTCCTTTTTTCCTTTTTCTTCCTCCCTCCCTCCCTTCCTTCCTCTCTCTTTGTCTTGCTTTGGCACGGCCATCCTCTCTTCTCTCCCAACCAGATCTTGAACAATCTCCCGCCTTGCCACCCTTGCCAGCCCTCCCAGACAGGCAGCAGATGCCAGCTCCTCCCTTCCCTCCCCTCTGTCAATAAGAAAGTGCAGCCAGGCAGGTGGTGGAGATGGCAGGGCGGGGCGGCCTTCACCAGTTTTGGCTCCTGTTCAGGTGGCCGTTGGAGGCGAACTACTTCCAGGCAAGGATGGGTGTTCCAGCTGTTATCAGGCAGACCTAAAGGGGCAGGTGTGGTGGTGGGTGAAGACCGGAGCTGGCAACCCCTGGATTTGTGGTGGTCTCAGCAGCTTCCTAGATAGACGGACCCTGAAGACCTTGGGGAAAGGTTGGGGGAACCAGAGCAGGTGTGCAAAACCATTCATGCAAATTCTCAATGCAATATTCCATCGGGCAACAGATGGACAGGTGAACATCACCTGGTGAAGGTGCTCACCTCTTAGTTTCTCCCCTGACCTTTCCCAGGCTTTTGAAATGTTTAATCAATAATCTCTTTGCAATGCAAATGAAGCGTTTGCTCCAGGCTGGGTTTATATTTTCCCTTTTATCTTCCTCTTTTTGTCTTCCAAAAGTTCTCCTGGGCCTTGTGCAAAAAAACTTGAGATCTCCCTGAAAAATCAGCAAACTCAACCTTGCGACCCAACGCTTAGCCCGGAGGTGGGTGGTGGGGGCACCAAACGGGCTTGCTTAAAAGCCCCTAGGCATTTGCCGAAAAACAAAAGCTAGGCCTGGGTTTGCACCCTGTGGTAACCTTTGAACCGTGATGCATGCAAGGGAATGTTTATGCAAATCTCCATCAACGGCTGCGATTTGCATGGGGATTTCAACGAATGCAAATCTAGATTTGCAACCCATCGGTTGCTTGGCATGATTGAAAGCAGCACATTCCTAAATATTTCTCTCCCCCCACGTTCTTTCTAGACCTACATCTTCACCGATGGCGAAGACCAAGAGCTCAAGCAAAGAATTGGTGAGTTGGTGGGATTTCGTCTTGGGCAAGTGTCGAAAATGCCCCTTTCTTACAGACCCCGATGGATGGTGGGATTCCCAGGGAATGTGGCGATTAACTTTCCCTAGGGGAGGGAGGGAAGGTGGATACTTACTCAGTGAGTGTTTAATGAGAGCCCCCACCCCCTCCTCTCCTCCTCCCAGGCTAGTTCAGACCCTCCTATTCTTCTGATGCTAATGGGCTCTATTCATGCTTTCAATTGATTCCTCTCCAGACAACCAAAAGGAGTAGCAGGTGGCAAATGATGAGAAAAGATTGGCATGAATAGCCAGACAAAGACTGTTAAAAGGGGGGCTGGAAAGATCCAGTTTTCTGTTCCACTTCCCACATTTTCCTTTCTGAGTTAACACTTGGCTGGGTTAAGTCTGGGAACAAAGGAATTTCCCTTTGGTCAGCAAGGAGGAGAGGAGAATGCATCTGCATTTGTCTTGGCTAACAGTTAAACATCTGCAGAAGGTTGCTCCTCGTCCCCATTTGGGGTGGAAATATTCGGGGAATTACTTGAAGCTTTAGCTATTATAAAGGCACAGAGATTCTCCATCATCCAGGTCATGGTTGTCCCAAAGCTGCTTTTGGTTTTTTTTTTGTTCTTTGAAAACATTTAGCTTCTCATCCAAGCAGCTCCTTCAGAACTGAAGAAGCTTCTTTGGAGAAGTAAAATGTTTTCAAGGAAGAAACCAAGAAAGTCCAGCTGCCTTTTGGAAAAGCACCTTGGGATGGTTTTCTTGTTGGTTACTCAAGTTATCTTCTGGTCTTGAGGAACTGGGAGATAGGGAAGTGTGACTCTAAAGCAAGGGTCTTCCAACTTGGCAAGTTTAACACTTGTGGACTTCAACTCCCAAAATTCCTGAGCTAACATGACTGGAAGAGGAAGAATTCTGGGAGTTGAAGTCCACAAGTCTTAAAGCTGTCGAGTTTGAAGACCCTTGCTCTAAAGATATCAAAATCCTTGGACAGACATGGTGGTTGTATGTTTCTCCACCGATCTTCTGGGTGAACTTTCCGATTTCAGCCTGAAATTTTCAGAAGGATGTCCTGTGCCTGAATATTGAGCTAATCAGCTCAATACAGTATGAGAACAGGATATAACTTGAAGTGATCTTGTAGGGTTCTGATTCAGAATCTTGGTCACGGGGCTGGATCAAACCTCTAGCTGAGATCTTAAGCAATAACCTAAGCTGCTCAAGATGGATTGATAGATGTAGGACAATGGAGACCATCATAAACCAAATCGATCCATAGGGGGGAAAATATCCATAGTTGGGCACCACAATGTCATCAAAGAGTATGCAAAACTTTTGGGAAGTATCCCCTTAGCTGGGCCTGATGCAGATCCTTCTCATGTTATGGATTTTTTGAATTCAGTTGTAGTAACTTCGTCTTTTAATGCAATTTAACATCCCCCCCCCCTTGTCTCTCTTCAGGAAACGTCATCAACACCAATTGTTCTTCTGCTCACAGCCGCCAAGCCTTATCCTGCAAGATGGCGGTCGAATATGACCAGTTCATTGAATCCGGACGAAAGTAAGAACAGAGAAAAGAGGGTGGTTGGAGGAGGGAGATTCAAAGCTTTGGTTTCCAAAGCTGTAGGATCTGGATACTCTCCTTTTGGAAGGGAAGAGAGTTCAGATGTAGAACATCTTGATCCATGCAAGTGCAACGCTTAAATGGAGGGCTGAATTCTTCTCCTTTGTCTGAATATATCTGAATTCAGATGATCCTGCCCACTGAGGTTCAGTTGAAATGTTTGAAGGCTAGAGTTCTTGGGTTGATGTCCTAACAGATCGAAGATCAGTGATCCAAGCACCTTTGAATTCCTCGATTCCTGACCTAATCCAGTCTTGTTTTCACCCTTGCGTTAGGTGGTTTTGCCACGTGGACGATGATAATTATGTGAATGTCCAGATGTTGGTCAAACTGCTCTCCAGCTATGCTCACACGCAGGATATCTACATTGGAAAACCCAGTCTGGACAAGCCTATCCAGGCTACTGAGAGAATCAGCGAGAACAAGATGGTAAGCCAGCAAGGAGAATGAGTGGACTTGATGGTGAACATTTGGGGTTGTCCGATTATGCATCTTCAGAGGGAATGGATTCTCCTGGTTCAAAGGAGGCATCCCTTTCTTGGAGGGATGGAGAAGGAGAAGACCTTGGGTGGGATTCCCTCCCTGGGTCCCAACTATCTCTGGGAAATTGGGCAAACCTTTGACTCCATGTGCTCTTCTGTGTCAAAAAAAGACCCTTCTTGAGTCTTCATCTCTTGATTCTTCTCACCCCACAGCATCCGGTCCACTTCTGGTTTGCCACCGGTGGTGCTGGGTTCTGCATCAGTCGTGGTCTGGCACTGAAGATGACCCCTTGGGCCAGGTAAGAGACTTGGTTTTGTTGAGTGTATAGTTGTTGCAATATGAAAACTGGAGGATTAAAAAAATAGAGTATACACATCAACCATCCCTGACACATCTCAATGGTGGTTACAGATCAAACTCCATAATATTTATGGGCTACATTTTAGCACCTTTGATGCAGAAGGTCGTTTCTTAAATGTATAAAGCAAGATAGTTTATTGGGACTCCAAAATTTTAGCAAATTTCCCTATGCTCTGCTTTTAACCTGCTGGAGACCCAGGCGTGACTTATTCAAACCATGCTTAGCACATCTGAATACGACACATGAATCCATCACCTGACATTCCCATCAGTTGGAAAACCACATTAACGAATTGTGTTTTCCCTTACACATAAATGTGAGGGCTTTTAATGTTAGAGTTTAATCCTTTTTGGGTTTTCAAATTGGGAACAGATGGAATAATAATGAAGCCTGTTTTTTTTCTTACTCTTTCCCAATTCTCGTCCCTTTCTCTCCTCCAGCGGTGGGCATTTCATGAGCACCGCGGAAAAGATTCGTCTCCCTGATGATTGCACCATTGGGTACATCATAGAATCTGTCCTGGGGGTGAAACTGATCCGAAGTAATCTTTTCCACTCGCATCTCGAGAATCTCCATCAAGTACCCAAGTCTGAGATCCACAAACAGGTAAAAACACTGAAAGATTTAAGTCACCCAGGCCCAGAAACAAAGCATTAAAAATTCAGACGTTATCGGAGGTTGGAAATGTGCATCAAATGTAACCCAGCTGGAATCATCCTGGGAGGAAGATTACAAAGTTAGCCAGGAGATCCCATCTCCCCCCTCCCAAAATCAATGCTCTGATGAATTGATATTTTGGAATAGACAAATCCATCTTGGCAGTCACTTGGGAAGAGTTGCCAAAAGAGTAAGAGAGTTGGAAGAAACTTTGAAGGTCTTCTAGTCCAATCATATGCTCAAGCTAGAGACCTATCCCATTTCAGATAAATGCCTGTCTGCTCTATTTTTAAAAACCTCCAGTGATGGAGCATTCATAACTTCTGGTGGCAAGTTGTTCCACTGGTTAATTCTTCTCACTGGTAGGAAATTCCTCCTTAGTTCTAAGTTGCTTCTCTCCTTGATTAGTTTCCACCCGTTGCTTCTTGCCCTGCCTTCAGGTGCTTTGGAGAATAGCTTGACTCCCTCTTCTTTGGGGCAGCCCCTGAGATATTGGAACACCGCTATCATGTCTCCCCAGGTCCTTCTTTTCATGAAACTAGACATCCCCAACTCCAGCAACCGTTCTTTGTGTGTTTTAAAGAGGAGCATCACTTTGTTGCATTTGTAGCTCAATCTTGCATTCCCCCCCCCCTCTTTTTTTCCCCAAGGTCACTTTGAGTTATGGGATGTTTGAAAACAAGAGGAATTCCATCCATATGAAGGGGGCTTTCTCAGTGGAGGAAGATCCTTCCAGGTAAGAATCGCATCTGTCTGTTGTCTGAATTAGCTGAAATTTACACTGTGTGAAGGAAAGAAGTTAGAAATGACCGAAAGGAAAGTCAATAATATTTTTTTGGGGGAGAGAAGGGAGAGGGAGATAGATAGATAGATAGATAGATAGATAGATAGATAGATAGATAGATAGATATATGATAGATAGATAGATAGATAGATAGATAGATAGATAGATAGATAGATAGATAGATAGATAGATAGATTTTGTTGGAAGTCCCTCTGGCTTCAGAGGATTTACTTCCAAATTGGGAGATGTAATTCTGCAACCTTAAACAGTTGGGCATCCACAGGTATTTGCAGAGTCATTTCACACAACACAGGCAGTATTTACCTTACGGCTGCAACTGAGCCCATTTCCATGGTTGACCTAGATGGTTGTTAAGCAAGCCTTGCCCCATTCTGCAACCTTCCTTGCTGCCATTGTTAAGCTAGTAACGTAGTCCTTAAGCGAATGTGGCTTCCCTTCGTTGACTTTGCTCGTCAGAAGATCCCACCTAGGCATCGCATCATCCCGAGACGTTGCAATTTAGATCACAAATTGTACGCTGATGGTGATCTGCTTGTGTCTTCCTTGACCTTCATCCCAACCCCTGTGTCAGGATTCCACCACTTAACCCCATTTAAATCATCTCGAGTCAAATTTCCAAAACTTCAAAAGGATTTATTGGGAATTAACATGCCGGCACTGCCCGGGTGTAGCCAACTCTGAGACACATCATTCCTTGTCACCTTTGACCCTGGTTTTCCCCCCACCTCCTGGGTGTATCATAATTCATATTCTCCAATGGGACACCTCCATAGCCCAGAGTCATCAATCATGCTGTCCTGTTAGAATTTTTTGCTGTAGAAACTTCAGTCACCTAGTTACTATCTTTGAAAACATTTATGGAATGCACTTTCAGTTTGCAAGCTGCTGCATTGCTCCCCCATCCCTTTCTGTTGGCAACTCTAAAAAGACCATAGAAATATTTTATGAGTTGACACCTTGTTTTCTTCTTCTTCTTCTAGGTTTCGCTCCATCCATTGCTTGCTGTACCCGGATACGCCTTGGTGTCCTCCCAACATCGCCTACTAAAAATCTCGACGTCCCTTTGACCTCGTCCCGAGTTCTCCGGTATCCGAAGAGCTTTCGGGACCCGTAGTTTTATTAGGGTGTCTGTATGCGTGCGTCCTTCGTTTGCTGTGAAGCAATGAGATCCTAATTACTGTGGTTAGTTCACAGTGTGTTGTGTATGTTTCCACCAGTTGCGGTGTGGTCTTGTGCGCCTCGCTGTGTCCCTCTCCCGGTGACGATCAGGGTATAGATATTTTAGAAGCTCCCAATGCGAGAACAATTGCGATATTTTTTTCTCTCTCCAGCCCTCCCTTCCTTTGCAAGGGATTCAAGGCTGGTTGTGATGACAAAGACCTTTTTTCTACCTGCCACCTGCTGAAGGCAATGCTGCAGGTCTTCCTTGCTCCAGAATATTTTGAGAGGTGGACCCTTTGCTGCTTCTTCTTCATCCATTTCTGCAAAGCCCAAAACACTCTGCAACCTGCCCAATCTTAAGCACTTTTAAAACCATGCATTGTGGCAGATGCTAAGCTGGTATGGGATTGCCCCCATTTTAACTGATTGAAAGAAAGATCCAGTAAGCAACTTTAAGGTGGGGTGGATTTCAATTCCCAGAATTCCCCAGTCAGCTTCCACGTCAAGCATACTGGCTGGGGAATTCTGGGAGCTGAAGTCCAGCCGTTGTAATTTTGGGGAATTTAGTGAGTGGAAGTCCACTCGTCTTAAAGTTGCCCACTTTGAGAAACACTGGATTAAAGCTTAGCCTGGTTGTGTCGTGGTTTGGGCTGTTTGAGGCTATCAACACTTCCAAGATCACGTTCACAGCATTGTAATTAAAGCCAGGATGCCATTTTACAGATTTTTTTTTCACACTCCTCCCCCCCTCAAAAACCTGGTCTTTTTCAGCTGGAGTCTTTTAACTTTGTGGTGCTCCAGTTCCAATCATTTTTCTGGCTGGGAACTATTGGAGTTTGAATCTAAAATAGCTAGAAGACTTCCCCTCGGGGGGGAAAAAAAGCTACTTTTGGCCACTGGCTGTCTTCCTATTTTTTATATATCTTTTCACCACTCCTTCCTTCCTGCTTTTTCAGGCTCCGCGTAAT
Organism: Notechis scutatus; assembly: GCF_049901735.1. Classification (NCBI taxonomy): domain Eukaryota; kingdom Metazoa; phylum Chordata; class Lepidosauria; order Squamata; family Elapidae; genus Notechis; species Notechis scutatus. The sequence continues at coordinate 14,675,160 of NC_142020.1, read as the reverse complement.
TTTTCAGATGAAGGTTTACATAGGAAACAAGTTTTTTTTTGCTGATTTGCTCTGTGTGTGTTTTTGTAAAAAATTTTGTTGATGTTGTTTCGGGGTTGTTCCTTTCCCTCGTGCTATCTGTACACTTTCCTCTGAGAAAGAAAGTCTTTTTCTCCCCTAAATTCATTTAGAGCTGGTCTCTTGTTGAACACTCGCGTTTTGCAGTTGCACTGAAGGAAGACTCAAACGATAGGGGTTTTTTTTTTTGGCACAGAGGTATTATCTAATCCTTTTCATCCTGGCCTCCTTGCCTTTACAGAAGCTTGGTGGGCTTCTTATGAGTAAACAGGCAAAGGATTGTAAAACTGCACCTAAGTCCAGAACTGTGGAATGCACCTGTAGTTGCGTAGCTGCATTTAATTCTGATTTAATTTAATTAAATCAATATTTAATACCAAATGTAAGCAAAGAGTTGATAGCAGATTGGCTGGCTACAGCTCCAGAAATCCTCAATTCCAATCTTTATATATATATATATATATATTGATTGCAAACATTTTGCCTTGTTGTATTCTTAGATCTGTTTTGTTGCCTGAATGTCGGTAAGAATGACAACAGAAGCCTATGTAGGTTCAGAATTTTAGACCCTTTGAAGATGCAATTATTTTGATTCTACTAAATATAATTTATAAATATATATATAATAAGCAATCCTCTGTGGAGTTTACTCAGGAGGAAATCCTACCCTATTGAATGGGATTTGTTCCCAGCAAAGCACAAAATGTTGGCTCACGACTTTGGGCCCCAACCTGAATTAATATTTAAGTAAGTAATTTAAGTAATATTTAATTTTACTTACTGTAAGTAAGTCTTTTAATTTTATGGACCAATTGGGAGGAACCAGTGTCCGTTAAAGCCAAATGTTAATTAAATCCAACTTTATGTAACACCCGTGAATGTTACGTGATGTTCATAATATTTATGTCATACACCCATGTACTTTACAAAAAAATATGTATCCACATGGTCTGATTTACCACGCTGTTTGCTGAAGCCACCCAAATTCAGATATTGTCTGTTAAATCCAAAGTCTGTTGAATCAAGGTCTGTAAAATCGAGATGGGGTCGTAGCAACATCCAGACTCAAATTTTTGCAGTTGGTAGGAATGACTTGTGTACTAATTTAAAAGGGGTTTAAAGATGTTGGAAGCAATGAGGGATCCTTGTATTTCTCTTATAAGTTGGACATGGTGTTGATTCACCATCTCCCATCGCTGCAACTTCTCAGTCTCTGGGCCAGGGAAATTTGCCCGTAGCATTTTCACCCCAAGAGTTGAATTTCACTCTCCTGCAAAATGCCGTATGGCTTTTTCTTCCTAAGTCCCAAAGGCAGAGACGGAGAGGCGAATGCTTCCCTCGCAAACAAAAATAAAAGTAAAAACAAAAACCAACAACAACAAGGCCCATAGTGGGTAGTGTTTGTAAATATTTTATTGCAACAGTGTTATTTACTGTGCCTTTTGTGTGTGTGTGAAAAATGTCAAGTCCGGTGTGATTTTTGTTGAGGGTGGGTTTAAAAGTGAACAGCAAAAAAAAAACAAAAAACGATTTTTTTTCCTGATATCTGGAAACAAAAAGAAAAATGGAAAAAGTTTTGTGTTGTTTGTTACTTATCTGTAATTTATAAATCCCAGTATCTGGGATGTTGCTTTCTGTAAAGTAGTGTACATATATATATATATAATGTGACTCTCGCTATAAATATATATATATATATATTAAAGAGGAAAAATGTGTGGGAGGGAAATAATGATTAATATTCTCAGGGAATTAAACCTGATCTGCCACAGACTGCCTGTGGCCCGTGTCTTCTCTGTGCTTTCAATAAAAGAATTTGTTGGCTAATTAATTACTGGAAGCTCTTTTTTGTGTGTGGGGGGTGCTATTTATTGCTTTCTCCGCTTTCCTGGGGGGATTCTGGGAGTTGAAGTCCACACGTCTTCAAGTTGTCACGTTTGAGAAAGAAGGCCCCTTCTAACTTTGTTACTCGTTCTAAATTAGAACTAACCTAGAGGGACATGGTGGCTCAGTGGCTAAGATGCTGAGCTTGTCGATCAGAAAGTTTGGCGGTTCGAATCCCCAGCACCATGTAACAGAGTAAGCTCCCATCACTTGTCATCCTAGCAGTTCGAAAGCATGTAAAAAATGCAAGTAGGAAAATAGGGACCCCTTTGGTGGGAAGGTAAACTGCATTCCATACGCCTTCAAAGGCATTTAGTCCTGCCAGCCACACGACCACGGAGACATCTTTGGACAGCGCTGGCTCTTCTTCGGCTTTGTCATGGAGATGAGCACCGGCGCCCCCTAGAGCCAGAAACAACTAGCACGGATGTGCGAGAGGGAACCTTTAGCTTTTTTTAGCTTGTGTGTAGAGCCTTGAGATCCAGGAAGACCAGCGGGTTGGACTAGAAGACCTCTAAGGTCCCTTCCAGGCTCCAGCCCTGTGATTTGATGACTCTGAAAGCTAGGGGGTCCTCGACTTAGGACCCAAAAATTATGGATGCTAAGGCAGACATTTGTGAAGCAAACTTTGTTCCATTTTACAACCTCTCTTGCTTCAGTTGTTAAATGAATCACCACACTAATGTTAGTAAGACAGTTGTTAAGTGAATCCTGCTCACCCCGTTGACTTGGCTTGTCGTAAGGTCGCAAAACGCAACCATCATAAATACGAGTCAAGTTGCCAAGCATCCGAATTTTGACCACATGGCAGCAGGAAGGGTGCAGTGGTCACCAGTGTGAAAAATGAGCATGTTGGGTTTTTTTCTCCCCCAATGCTGTTGTAATTTGGAACCGTCACTAAAGGAACAGTCGTAAATCAAGGAATATCTGTATGCTAATTCGATCTGATTTTTAAGGGAAACAGTTCTCCCTTTGTCCATGGAAAATGCAGACAGGTGCTGCCCCCTTGTGGAAGGAGTAGGTACAACCCGCCAGGCAAATATTCAATCTTTGATAAAGCCACTAAAAGCCAGGGGTCCTCAAACTTGGCAACTTTTAAAGTCTTGTGGATTTCAACTCCCAGAATTCCTCAGCCAGCTATGAATTCTGGGAGTTGAAATCCACACGTCTTAAAAAAAGTTGCCAAGTTTGGAGACCTCTGTGCTAAATGGTGAATAATGAAATCGATGAAATCTTATCCGTATATAAACCATTCATTACTCGGAGCGGAGCCTTTTCAAAGTTGTTTATTTTAAAACATAAAACCCAAGCGGAATAGAAACCACAGGAATTACACTTAGAATTGTTTCTGCAGAACAGAAAGAACACCAACCAATAAAAAAGAGGGGGGGGGAAACAGCTACAGTACAATGTCGTAAAATCAACCAAAAGTCCAAAGAAAAGTTTTACAAAAATAATCATCATCAGGCTGACACCCCCCCCTCCGTTTAAACCCCCGTGAAATTTCAAAAATGGGTTTTTGGTGGGGTGGGTCCAGTGGAGAACTTTGAAAGAAGCTAGTCACGTCTAAAGGCTTAAAAAAATTATATTTATATATATATTTCATATACATATATTATATATGTATACATAAAAGTAGAATGCTGTTATTAACCATTGTGGTTTGAAGCAAAACCCGGTTTGAAAATGCCAGTTCAGAGTTTGACTTGGTAGAATTTGCCACATCTCTCAAAATAATAGCAATAAAAATAATAAAATTGGGAGGTGGACAAAATGAAAGTCACAAACAGGTTTGCGTCTCTAATGAATGGAGGAGAAGAGAATACAATTGCTGGTTGCCAACCGACCACAGCGCCAAACTTCACCGAGGCTCGTGTGCCTTTCCTAGTCACAGGCAGGCAGAAATTCAGAAGGTGAAGCTTGGCCCTGTGTCATAAGAGGTGGCATTACCTGCCCAATTTAGGCAGCGTGTTGGATGGGTAATAAATGGGTGGGATTCAACCGCGATCGCTGGAACTACCGGCTCGCCCGAACCAGTCCAAACCGGATGAATACCACCCTTGGTAATAAACCAGGATTCTTTGTAACTGGGTTTTTAATGGACTTGCTTGTTTTGGGGGCGAAGCATGGTTCATGAAAGATGCACCCACAATACTGGCAACCCTTGCATTGAAACGTCAACACAAAATTGTTTGAAGGGAGGGGAAGAGAATAAACAGGCCCAGTTTTTGACCACAACATCAATACTCCTGGGAATCAATCAGGAAGTTCCAAGGGACTACAATTCCCAGAATCCCCATCCAACCTCCCTGGGAAACTGGTTTGATTCAGGGGGATGCAAGTCCAATCCCCAACTAGATTGGGGAAGCCTGAGAGATGGATCTGGGTTATCAGAGAGGGAGGAGTGAAAACAGGAGGAATGTCCACCTTGCATAGAGACAAAAGTGTGGTTGTTGAATACACAAAGCACCAAGAACTAGCCTGATGCTAGTCCAGCAGCTGCCACTGGTGGCTGTGGTTGTTGTTGTTGTGTTGTTGAAAGGTAAGAAAATGTTTGTCCCTGCTTACTGCGGTCCAAGGTACAGATGGCTCTGCTGAAACAGATTCTAAGGTTGGCCTCTGAGTGTGTCGGTGTGTAGCTGTGTCTGTTTGGTCCCAGGTGCACCATTTTCTCTCTCTCAGAAGCTCCTTGAGGTTGGGACATGGTCTACAGGGGTAATCTGAGGACTAACTGACAAGGATTGGGTGGTCTCCCACCACTACACCTTAGCTGATGGTGGAGAGAAGTCCCACCAGTTTCTTAGCACCTCTCCTTAGTGGCAAAGGGAGTCACCTCTCTCAACTAGAACTCATTAGCTACAAGCAGGAGAATCTGCCATAGATTGAACCAAAGCACTCAGTCCTCTTAACACAGTCCTCTTACCAACAGCTGGTGGTAACATTTTCTGCTCCATTTGGAAATAATAAAGACGGGATCCCTTGCCTCCACGGCATATGCCCTTCCACTGAGCAGTGGGGACCATACGTCCTGGCCAACAACCTGCCTTATTACGTGGAAGAGCTGGTTCCACCTACCAATGCTCCAAGGATCTCAAAGCTAGCTATGCATCACCATGACATACTCACAACACCTAGGATCTAGTGATCTAACACTGGGCCTATCTCAATTCCTTCAGGTCTGAGAGGTTCACGCTTAAAGAACCTTGGTGATCATGCGTGGTCTGAAGCACCTCGCTGAGGAACACACCTCAAAAATGAGACCTACGTGGTTTTTTTTTTTGAGTCCTTGTCTACCTACTTAGCCATCAGTTACAGGATGAAGAAGGACAGAAACAGAAGGGTGAAAGCTCAATTTTTTTTTCCTGAAGAAAATGCTTTTTTAACCCAACGTGGTCTAAGCCAAGAACTCTTGAAGACAACAGCTTGCAAGCTGCAGGAAGCTGCGATCCACATTTCTCTATTGTCCCTCATCAGAGATGCCTGTACTGGACCTGCTTGTTTGATACTTCAAACTTCACACTTCCCGGAGGAAGGTGCCAGATTGATGGATGGGGGAGGCAGCCAATAGAGCACTTCCTTTTAAACAACAAGCTCAGGAAAAGGTGGGATAAAGGACCAAAGCTGCACAACACCAGCCTTGTTTCATCGCTATGGCTTTTAAAAGACTTATTATTTTTGGCACAGATATGGTTGAACAATGTCCAGAACCTTCACCGCAAGAAGCTTTTGGCATGGCCTGATGCACTAAAGTCCTAGGTCTTTCAAAGAAGAAATGGGCACAGTTGGTCAAGGGAGCGTCAACGCAGACGTACCCCAAAGCCACGTTCCTTCTGCCCCAGTGGCCTCCATCCACAGTCAAAACTGAACTATGGACCAGACCCATCATTCAACCTTCTCTTGGCCTTGCGCACCCCACATATACCTTCCTCTCTGATCAAGCTGATAACACAGAGACCACAAGAACATGTCTTAGCATCCTCTCAAACACATTAAGCACCCTAAGAGAAACAATATTTGACCAATCAATATTTCCAACTACTCAACTTCCCGGTAGATCTTGGGAAGCACCAGCATGCTTTGGTGGAAAATATAGGTCTTGGGTCCTTGATGAGCCACAGATGGGACAAGCACAACAGATCTACGCGGCAAGTGTGCTGGATCTGAGCAGCAACTGAATTTAACACACGCGTGTGAATTGCGCAAAGTTTCTGCGATGCTCCAGGAATTTGCCCTCAGTCAAATTATTCCAAGTTTAGGCCAGGTTTAAGCTACTCGTTCCTCTTTCTTCCAGTTAAACTGGCCACACCTGAGGTATTTAATTCACACATACCCATCAGATTTGCTTTTTTTTTTTTTTTAAAGGAGGCTAGCTGAGAAGAATCTAACCTTCAAGTCTTGGCTACATGGAGGAATGTCAATTTTTCCTCCCCACCTTAAACCTTTCCTCATCTTAAGAAGCCAAAGAAAATTCAAAACGAAGTGAGCTAATATTATACATACAGGATACAAAACACGACACATTTTTTTTTTTTTTTTTTTGGACAGCACACACAAAAATAAATTCACATCCAAGTCTTGATTCGATTTTTTTTTTTTTTAAACAATTACAATGCAGTCTTCAACATCGGACGGGAGAAATTCCATCCCCATGCTGCTATGTACAGGTCACATTGTGGAGAGATGCCTGGTGAGCTGGAGATGGTCCCTAGGATTGTTTTCAGGAAAGGGCGTGTGATGGTTGTCGCGGGAAAAACCCAGTCCCCTTGCAAATGGCTCTCAGGAAGGGAAGGGAGGGAGGGTTTTAGGGCTCCGTTTTTCCACTCCAGCCTATGGTCCCCCTACTTCAGGTTCTGGCTAAGAGAACTTAGCGACCTGCCACTCAACGTCTCTTGAATTTCTTAGGCCAAAAAATCCACAGGGATGGTGGCCGGAAAAGTCTACCGCGCCGTCCTGAGACGTTCTTGACTTGCAAAAATAAACCAAAGAGAGAGAGAGAAAGCTAAGAGAACAGGAAATTAAAATATTCCGTGGGGTTTGCCTGCTATGTCAACGAAGCTGGTGCAGAAGCCCTAATGAAGACACCAAGCCAGCCAAACGTCAACACTCTTGCCAGCCAATAATTGAGGGAGGAGGGGGGAAAAACTTGGGACAAGCTGCTTTGGGAAGAGAGGACAGCCAGCGGTGAACAGCCCTTAGCAGTCGAAATGGTTGCCACGGATGCTTGGCACGAAGGAGAAGGCGGGGAAAGTGACCCCTGCTTCTCTTTGAAGGCAAACAAGTGACCATGCAAACACTCACATTTTCTGAAAGAGAGCCATTCAGACATGCCCCACGAGAACTGCACGTGCTCTTGGCGTCCCCGACAATCCATATTTACATGGGGCGGGTGCCTGGGTGCGTAGACACACACCCAGTTGGCTCTTGAGATAGAAGCATGCACCATAGTTTGAGATGATTCTGTATCTCGGTTAGTTGAAAAGCCGAGCCGAGTTCAAAGTCCCTGGAGAAGATTCACCCTGCACCAAACTCTGATCTGATAGCTTGGTCTTCTCCACCAGGTCGTCTTCTGCTGGTTGGAAAAGGCAGAGGACATCTTCAATTTGTGCAGGACACCCCAAGCTGAAGCTCCATCACCATCTAAGCAATGGCGACTTCTCAGGAGAAAGTCAAGTTTCTATAGTGGTTATTACAACGTACGTTGCTGGTCCCTTCCTTAAGATGATCATACCCAAGTTTTCTTCTGCCTGGAGAAGACTGAGCAGGACAGGGTTGTCTTCCTGCTCTCGGCAAACTAAGCTACCAAGAATGTTCTTCTGAAGATCTGTGATTATCTGCAGATGTTTCAGAGGGCTGAATTTTGTTTTTAAGGGCACACTTCAAAAGGTGGTCTGTGAAGGAATGTATTTTTTTGGGGGGAGGTGTCACTTTTGTACAAATACCTTCATGGTTGGAAGCAGGTCCAATGCCTCTCCCAACACCACTGAGTGCTGAGCTGTGTTTTTGGGAATCTAGAGATAAGATTGCAAAGCTGAGTAGGCTCCCTGCACTTACACACAAACAATGGCTTACTGATGCTCAAGAAAGACTTAACAGTGGTTTGAGTATCTACTCATTCTGCTGCAAGCTGCATCTCAGGACCTCAGAGCCTTCTGATATTCTAGGTTTTCAAAGCAAGCAAGCAACTAGGGTGGAGGGATGTGTGGGTGTGGATCTCGCAAGAGCGAAAGCAAGCAAGACTCCCTCTCAAATGTGCAAAACTTGAAAAGGAAATCTCCGTGCTTTCAAAAGGAGGAGACCCAAGAGATAAATAAGAATAGGGTGCAACTATTCAATATTCTAATCATCTCACATAGCAGGAACACCAGTAGATGTCCTACAGCAATTGTTCTTCCTCCCGATTTGCTGTTGACCTTTACTGTCAACAAGTTAAGAAGCAACTGATCCACAGATGGCCTTCAAATTAAGAGGAGAGACTATCCATTTCAAAAGTGTCTTCCCATAACAGTATTTTATGTTTGCTTCCTGATTTAAGGATACAGGACCAGTGACAATCCTCCCTTCTCCATCTAATATCAACACTTCCAGGGATTCGTCTGTCCTAACTCCCCAAAGGAGCCCAAATGATAAACATTGAGAAGTCTAACCTAGGAGGACACCTTGGGAAGAAGCTCAGTTTTACTGGTGTTTCCTTGACCTGTCCAATCCTTCTCCCAAAATTTGATATTTCACAGCCCTCCCCTCCAATCTACAATGCTCCTTAAATATTTTCCTGGAATATTTTGGCACCGAAAGAGTGGTAGTTTCCAGTTTGATGACTTCACATCAGCTCAAGAGATGTTTGGTGAGAGCTAGTAGGAAGTACAGATATAAAGGAGGAAGGCAGATAGAGCACAAACACACAAGTGTGTGTTCATATAAGGCTGTGTTTGTATGTGTGTGCAAACAAGCACATACATCCAACCACATATAAGCTGGTGCAGGAAGCCTTCCCCTTCTCTCCAGGACTTTAAACCCAGATAGTAAAAGAGAGGAGTAAACTTGTAGTAGAGGTATCCAAGATATCACAAAGGGTTAAATTAGTAGACCACGTTGTAACAGGCAAGGAACCAAGGACTTGCCAAGATCCCAAGTTGGAGATCCACCAATGCTGGCAGGAGAACCAAGGATGCCTCTATGGCAACTCCAAGAGATCTTCAGGCAAAGCTTGGAGATATCTGAGCTTCATTGGCAGAGTGGACATTCAAGATGGCTTTTGTTTCGGTGTGCCACATCAAGAGCACTTCCACCCCACGATCCAGTTTTAAGTCATCTGGTTCATCCAATCGTTTCTGATGGGTTGGACAGAAGACTTAGGGAGGAGATGGTCCACTTGACCATTTATGGGCATCAAAAGCGTATTTCCCCGTACAGCGAAGGAACACAAGAGGACCAGCACGTGGACATGAGCATGTGGAGATGTTGCCCCTCTCTGTAGAGAGAGAACCGCAAGGGAACGGAGCCTGGAACTGCAACAAGCTTCTACGGAGGTGTCTTCACGTGGACATGAGCCAGGTCAAGCTGGGGAAGAAGCAGCAGGAAATGCAACTGAGCTGGATCCCTGGACTTGGGGAGAAAAGCAGGATAGGTCTGCGAGGACAACAGAGGCTCGCAGCATTGGCCCATTTCGTTCCATTTTTTTCCACTTCCAGGTGTCCTTGTTTTCAGTGCACGCTTCCAGAATCCGGCCGAGGCTGGTTGGTGGCGAGGTATTTGGCTCTCATGCTGGACGTGTACTAGAGGGACAACAGAAAGCAAAAGAAGAAAACAAGAGGACAATCAACTCACAGGCATGTGACAAGAGATAGTTCAGAAGCACTTCAGAGTTGAAAGGGATCCTGGAGGCCTTCTAGCATCTAGTTCAACCCCCTAGTCCATTTCAGACAAATGGAATCTCCCACGTCTTCTTGAAAGCCTCCAGTGATGGAGCCCCCAATCACTTCTGAAGGCAAAATGTTCCCCTGGTCAATTGTTCTCACTGTTGGGAAAGTTCTGCTTACTTCAGATACAGTGATGGTCTGGTGGACCTTTGGAGAACTTAGATTTGGACAGAGTTACAAATTAGGGAGCTGACACTCAACCGGAGATCACAAACCCAAGAAAACATTGGCTTTGCAGGTGGGCTAAAGAGTATAGATGAAGGGTTTGGGGGCAGAACTGCTAAGATCCCATTCCAAAGGTTCGGAGAAACCCAAGGCAGAAAAATATCATCCTACAGATTCCAATCCCACAGAGCAGAGAACACAGCCTTAAAATGCGATTCCGTTTTAGCAGACAGGGAGTTCTCAACTTACGACCTCTTCTGAGTTATGATGGACTTCCCCAAAGCTCCTTACAACCCATTTTCAGTGTTACAATGGCCGTACACGCATACACACCCATGGTGACATGATCACATTTGAGTGCTTGGCTACTGGCTCATGTTTATGGATGTCTGCGGCATGCTAAGTCACCTGGCCTTGACTGGTGATATATTTTTTCCCCCAGTTTCTGGTGTTTACTTCCAGTTTCCAGCAAAAAACATCCAGACCTATTCTTTTAGTAAATGTATCACGAATTTGAAAGAACATCCCCATGTAGGTTTCATCACTCTAATGCAATTTCTGGGTTCTACAGATACCTCTGGCCATCTCTTCATCTTTCGTTTTATGTGGTTTAGTCATGAGGTTGAACCTTGCATCGCCATGCTAAGGAACCCACCTCTGGTGTGCCCTTCTCCTGGAAGCCACACTGGCCATCTGGCCCTCCCAACCCCAAAATATAACTGGTCTTGGCTTCCCTGCTTTTCAAGAGGCGTTGGCACTCCTGTCTCAACATGCAGCAGACAAATTAAGGTGGAGAACATCTGCTGGCACTTCAGACCCTAGCAAGAAATGGTTTGGTCTTAAGACTACATTCCGCCCCTGTCAAGTTCTCTTCCAGAGGGGTGGGGGGGTGGGGGGGGGAAGAGAGATATGTCTGAAAAACAAAGTTTATAATACAGAACATTGAGAAAGAAACGAGAATGCAGTGACCCAACAGCCACGGGAGCCTGGAATTCCTGCCCCACAGCGGGACCAAGCGATGCAGAAATAGGCACCATCCCAGGACGAACCCTTGGAAGAGCACAGGCAAACATGCACCCGGTCACATACGCAGCTCCTCCTCATGCGCTTGGCCCATGCACCCCAAGCAAAGCACGTGTCTTTTTGACAATTCACGCTAGAGCAGGTTTGCCAAGGAGGGGAGGAAAAAAACCCCCAAACTCTTAAGAGATTCTCAAAGCATACGATGAAGCAAGAAAGCCAGGATGGAGAAACCGGGCAAATGGCAACAAGCAAGAAGCCAGGATGGAGAAACCAGGCAAATGGCAGCGGAGATAAGGAAGGTGTGCCTGTTCTTGGGGGTGTGGGGGGGTGTTGTGTACTGAACACTTCACAAAAGTTAGGATAAGTCTCTTCCCAGTCCTCTAGATGTTCATCAGCTCGGAGATATTTTTGCACCAGTCTGGTTTAACCAGATTTGAGCAGAAGGCTAGCAAAGCTAGCCTTTGCTGGTTGAAGACTACTGTTTTCTGGTAGAGGTTTATTGCTATGGGATCCTGAACTCATCTGGATTGAGGGGTATAGCTGAAGGACTACGTCTAACTCTTGGTGGAATTCCCCAGCATCTGGGTGCATTGAGGGGATGTTACTTGCTGTATTGTGGAGGTCGGCAGGAGACCAAGGACAATGAACCATCCACCAGGGAGCTGTGTTCTATTATCAGTGGTGGTTTAGCAAGCTGTTGGTAGCTCCCATATTCAAGGTTTACTTCTACTTTATTGGAAGGTGGAGCTAGGAGGCAGAATCCACCCAAGAGAGATGGAACTGGTCAGCTTCATGAACAAAACCAGGATAGAATTAGACCAGCCCAGACAAATAACTGCTATCTATTCCACGTTAGAAATAGGGGGATTGTTTTTATTCCGCTTAGCTACTATTCTTAAATAAATAAGAACAGAGGTTAACTTTGCCAATAGGTTAGCTAGTTTCTTTAAAGGGGTGGGTGGGGGTGGTGAAACCTGCACCTGATTAAACTCTATCCCAGTTTAACCTAGGGACGAGATTCAAAATGACAAGCAACAATATCTCAACGTTGCCGCATGTGAAGCTGGCTCGTCCACAGCCAAATCAGGTGGCCAGGAAAAGCTGTTTTGAAGCTTATGAAACTCTGCTTGAAAACAAAACGAGGGGATTTCAACTCAGCTGGCTGAATCTCGAGGCCTCTGGGTTGAAAATCTGTCAGGAGGCGCTTCGGTTAGCCACTTCATGGCACCCGCTCTGGCATCCTGGGGTCCTTGGTTTAACAGGGGTTGTTTTTCAGCTTTGCACGCTGTGCAGAATCTCTTGTTACGAGATGGGCAGCTACAAATACTCCATCCCTTTTCTTAAAAACAAACCAACCAACCCGCAAAAACACAGAAACTGTGACACAAAGGGAAAGAGAAATGGAGGGAGACAAAAAAACGGGTTTGGCAAGAGAGATCCGCTTATCTGCTTATGTTTCAGTGAGCTCAGCTAGCTAAAACTCCACGGGGTGGGATGGGGGAATTCAAGGGAGGACACGCCTAAGCAATCTGCTTTCAGATCCTTGGTGGTCCTTTCTCGATTCCGAAACATCCTGGGGCGGGGAGGCTCTGTTTTGGGAGTTTGGCTGGAGACTCACGATTTAACTGGAATAATTGCTGAAATCCTGACCAGCCTATGAGGATTGCAGGAAGCTTCGCCATGAAAAGATGGAGGTGCCTCCGCGACGGAGGAGCAGGGCGTAGAGAGAGCCCGGTTGGGAGAAGGACGGGGGTGGGGAAGTGCAGGGAGAGGATACGTGGAGTCTTGGGCAGGTGGGCCTTTAAGTGCAGGGTGGCAGGATCGGGTGGGTGAGTGGGGCGTTCAGCGAGAAGGACCTTCGTTTCAGTACCTGTTCCGTTTGTGCGGGCGCTGCTACCAGTACGTCCGAGCACTGTCCGAGGGCTTAAGCTGCCAGCTCATATGGCTGCTACTGTCCATGGCAGCCAAATACAACTGTGATGATGCAGGAAAAGAGAGAGAAAAAAAGAGAGAGAGAGAGAAGAGTGCAGCCTCAACGTGCATGAAAAAAAAACACCACAAACTGCAAGCATGTGAACCGTTGTGGTAGGGATGTCAATGATTGGATGGGGTTCATCCTTGGGAGAACAGATCTCGGAGCCAGGGAGGGGAGGGAAACGAAAGAAGGGATGACTCGGGGGGACAAAAAAAAAAAAGAGAGAGAGAGAGAGAGACAAACGATGAAGAAGACAACTCTTGCCCTACTGGAGAAGTTGACTCGGTTTCCACCAGCGTTGAGCCCAAAAGGAACGAATCTTGAGAGCACTACTGGATTCTGCTTTGGTTCAGAGCCCTCTCGTGACTTGGATTGTTGTCAGCCAACACCAACTTGGATTTGAGTCCAATTCTCTGGGTTTTGGGGCAGCCTTAGCCAACTCTGATCTCATCAGAGACTCTGGCGGGACATGGTTTGGCCAAGTCACCCGTTGATTTACTCTTGACAAGGCTACTTTCCACAAAGCGAAGTATTCTTCTATAGAGTGGTGTGAGAGAGGTGGACACCATTAAAAAATGGGACTGGAGTCTCCTTTCTTAGTAGGCAACCCTTTGCTTTGTGGAAAGCAAAAGTAATCAAGAATAATTGTCAAGAGTAATCAGCGGGTGACTTGGCCAAACCATGTCCCACCAGGTCTCTGATGAGATCAGAGTTGGCTAAGACTGCCCCAAAACCCAGAGAATTGGACCCAAATCCAAGTTGGTGTTGGCTGGACATTTCCATTTTTATAAGCAGCGAGTGCTCTTCCCCTCAACTTCCAAAGCATGGACCATCCTAACTCCTAAGATAAAACCCAAACATGCTGGTGTTACACCTTCTATCATGGTGGCAGTGCCTGTCTTGTTCAATGTTGAGGTAGGACACCAAATGTAACTCTACATCCCAGGTCCTGAACTAAGACACGGCATTCCCATTATATCAAATTGAAGCTCCTTTTTCTTTTGAAATTCCAGATCTCTACCCTTCCAGATCTAGAACACAACACTGCTAGAGATATCTTGAAGGCCACAACTGCTTTTTTTCAATCTTCTGAGAATCAGTTTTTTTGCCAAAGGAGAAAAGTAGAAAAAAAACTCTACCACTATGTTCTGCCCATAAGGAACCATGATACTTAATAATAGGTTGTATTGAAGGTGTCCAAACACCTGTAAGCAACAGATTCCATCACCAGATGCATAGTCAGAAGAATAAACATTTTCCCCAAAAAAGAATTTGCTCTAAAAAGCTAACAGCTTGAATCTTTCTGAAATCAAAACATTTTGGAATAACTACACATATTTCTAATTACGGCTTGAAATGCTGGTATAAGCATCTGTTTTCTCTTAACAACACTAAAATCTCTTCTACAAGACCAGCCATTTTTTTCCCTTTAAAAAAACAAACTGTTTTTTGTTCTTTTAATATACTGAAGACATAAAATATAACCGATCCCTTTGAAGATATTCCATGCTGGCAGAAGACTATTGTATCGAGACCAGCAATACACAGACTAGAATAAATCGAGATATAAGATTGCAACTCAGGAAATTAAAGAAAGAAACCCAGGATTTTTTTTTTAATATATATAAAATAGCTTCTTGTTCAAAGAGATTCTTCCATAAAATGCATAGTTTTCTTTCTGGAAATCAGATTCTCCCTTCCCTCCCAAAGAAGGAAATTATGAACATTAAAAACCCAAATCGAGAACAGAACACATTGCTATCTTTCCTTCAAGGTGGATTTTGGTGTCACCATAATCAGGGGTGGGATTCAACTGGTGTAACAACCGGTTTGGTGAGTGCACAGGGGCAGGTGGATGGGGCGAAATGATCACCGGAATTACCGGTTCGCCTGAATCAGTACGAACCGGTAGAATCCCACCACTGACCATAATGCCCCATGGTCAACCATTACCATCTCTTTCCAGGATATGAGACCTCTGCAGAAGTTTGCTCGTGGCCCACAACTCCCTGATGCCCCGTCGTCACAATAATGTATGTTTTCTGGGTGTGTTTTTGCAGGTGACTTAATGTCAGCCTGCCCGCCCTAAGACTCCATACTTAATGAGGAGAATTGGGTGGGTGGGCTTGTCTCTTCGATGGATTGGTGACTTGGGGTGAGAAGGACCCCCGCAGCTCTTTGTCAAGATCTTCAGAGCAAATTGTGGTTTTACCCTTTCAAAAAAGGAAGACCAGAACTTACAGAAGGAGGAGGGGATTCGCGGCCGATCAAAGGGGTGTTCTCGCAACGGGGATTCTGGAAATTGGCATTCTGGGTCCTGGGGGAAAAAGTAAAAAAAATAAAAATATTGAGAACTTGGAGATGTGATGATATTCAAAATCTCTTTATTTTTTTAAAAAATAATTTTTAATGCTTTATTGTCATCGTACATATATACACAGTATACACATACAACGAAATTCACATAACACCCAGAGACCAGACTCAATATGCACACACACACGACAATCCCAAAACACACACACCCTACCCAAGGTTCCCCACCCCCTAAAAACACACAAGCATCCACACAACAGACCAAGTAACCCTGTCCAACAGCTCACTGATGGTGGTCCTTAAGTTCATTGTTAAAAGGGCAATTATAGCTCTGGGATTAAAAATGTGTGGTCTGAGTTTTAATGGTTCTGTATCTTCTGCCAGAAGGCAGCAGTTCACAAAGATTGTGAGCAGGATGGGAAGAGTCTTTGAGGATGTTGTGCATCTTCCTCAAACAATGAGATGCAAAGACGTCGTCCAGGGCTAGTAGCTGGAGCCCAATGATATTCTGGGAGTTTGAATGATTCTCTGGGAAAACCCGGATCTGAAAGGTTCCCTCCAATAAGTAAAATATTAAAAATCTACCCCCTGAACCCATCATTCCATCACATGCCCCAATCCACCCTCCATTCCAACCTGAGACATCCCTTCAACCACTCCTCAACCAGGTGCAGAAATAACATGACCTTGACTCCGAAGAAGAATGCTATTATGTCTGACCATATACGCTCCATGAAATTCCCTCCTCCCAACTTCAAGAATGTGGCAGCACGGAAGATCCTGGTGCTAATATGGTTTCCAAAACTGACACACCTAATATCCACTGATGTTCTTGTCCTACTTTTTGGAGTCGGTGGACGGTGGCAGACACAAATGGCTTGATTCTGAGGATCCCCATCCAACCTCCCTGGGAAACTGATCTGGATCGAGAGAGATGCTAACCTGCGGGAATCGGGGTCTTCTGATTCGGTTCACTTGCTCTGCATGCTGCATTGGGGTCAACCCCAGCTAGATGCCACTTTCTAAGGCTGGGACCTCAGCCGCAAAACCCCACATGCTCCCACTCACATGTATTCCGTGACGGGCGCATTGCTGACGGTATGTGCAGCTGCCGGGATGCTGGTTTCGCTGCCGTAACTGCTCCCACAGCTGTAGAGACTTGGCATGTGGACTCGGTACAAGTTGTCATGAGTTTGCCGGCTCCCTTGGGCCGTCGATTCTTCCTCTCCATCCTCTTCGGTGTTCCTGGTGGAGAAGAAATGGAGGAAAAACATCCTGACGGTGAAAACAATTAACCAGTAGAACCGCTTGCCTTCAGAAGTTGTGCGTTGCTCCATCACTGGAGGCTTTTAAGAAGAGATTGGACCACCACTTGTCTGAAATGGTACAGGGTTTCCTGCTTAAGCAGGGGGTTGGACTAGAAGACCTCCAAGGTCCCTTCCAACTCTTGTTATTCTTTTAATCTATAATCCCAGATCAATTGATCAGTGGACTGGCTTGCCTCTATAAATTCTGGGTGCTCCATCACCCTAACCCTAACCCTAACTCATCACACAGCCAAAAGAAACAAGGCAAAAAAAAATATATATATAGAGAGAGAAAACCTAGAACAAGAGATTAAGCAAATGGAGGAGTTGCACCAGACAGAACCTAATAATCAAAACTTGAAAGATGAATTAGATCTTCTGAAACATCAACTACATATCTCAGAGAGAGAGAAAATAGCTTGTGCTATTTTGTGCTATAATTAAACTAGCTAAACAAAACTATTTTGAAAATGTCAATAAACCTGGACGGTGGCTGGGACAGAAACTAAGAAATTATAGAGAAAAACAACAATAAACAAATTACAAGATGAAGAAGGGACTATATGTCACGATGAGAGCTCCAAAAAAGACATTGCCCAGAGATTCCATGCAAAATTATATGCAAGAAATGAAAATCAATCTGAAGAAAAGATTAGAACCCATCACTGGAGGCTTTCAAGAAGAGATTGGACAGCCCTTTGTCTGAAATGGTACAGGGTTTCCTGCTTAAGCAGGGGGTTGGACTAGGTGACCTCCAAGGTCCCTTCCAACTTTGGTATTCTGTCATTCTGAACAGGGGGTTGGACTAGAAGACCTCCAAGGTCCCTTGTCCCTTCCAAGTCTGGTCTTCTATATTTCAAATGTGGTCCCTTCCAACTCTGTCATTCTGTTACTCTGTTAATCAATCAATGGAACGGAAGTGGCTTCTAGAAGTTGTGGTTTGCTCCAACACTGGAATTTTTTAAAGAAGAGGTTGGACAACCATTTGGTAGAGGGTTTCCCTCCTGAGCGGGGGGGTTGGACTAGATGACCTCCAAGGTCCCTTCCCCGCTCTGTTTCCGTCGTTTTGGTTTTTTTTCCTGTTATTTTAAGGAACATACCCCAAAAAAAGTTCTGGATTCTGGACAAAATGGCAAACAATGCCACAAGGGGGCAGTCCACTGTTGCCGTAGAAGGCAAGTTGTGAGTCAAGGGTGACACATCCATCACACAAAACGGCAATTAGGGCGTGAGTCATGAATCCAAAGCAGTCAAGAAGGGGAGGGGGAGTAGAACTCCTGAGCATCAGAGCTTGTTAATAATAATATTAATATAAGAAATACTAATGCTCTGATGATCTTTTCTTAGTGAGCCCCTAGAAGCCAAGAGGAACATAGGGGCCAAATTTCAAGTTTGTAGGCTTTACAGTTCTGGAGATTTTGTGATGATGCCTGAGAGGCATTTCGCTTTTTATATCTATGGATATGGTCAGTTAGGATAGTTCTGTAAGTAGATTAAACCTACAAAACAAAAAATTCACAAATCCTTCATAACATGGGATGCTCTCTGTCTGTCTGTCTCTCTCTCTCTCTCTCACACACACACACACTTTTATTTTCTTGCACACCTACCTCTTCTGCTGCCAGGTGTGTGGGACGCTACACACAATGGAGCTGAACATCAGGGCCGTCACAAAGGAGAAGAGCACCAGGTAGATGAGTCCTTCTACACCGTCATAACAGAAGCCAGTCAGAGCTTGGACATAATCCTAAAAGGAGATGTAAATACTTCACAGGGAGCCCTCGGATTACAATGGTCCTGTTTAGTGACCATTCAAAGTGACAAGGGCACCGTGAAAAGTGACTTGCGACCGTTTTTTCACACTTAACAACCGTTGCTGCACATGATCGAAATCCAAACGCTTGGCAATGAACTCGTATTTATGACGGTTCAGTGACATAAGGAAAGTATGATGAATTGGTGAAGCAAATAATATTGTTATTGTTACTACTAACACTATTGTAATGAATATCAATATAAGGAATAGGGTGGTAAACATTTTGACGAGGATTTCCTAAAACTATTTGTACTCAGACCACATTACTATTCAGTTGAAATGGGAATGTTTACATGCTATTAAAATTAAAAATTTGCATTAAGATGAAGAGGAGGAGGGGAGAGGAGGAGGAAGAAGAGGAAGAAGAGGAGGAGGAGGAGGAGGAGGAGGGAGAAGGAAGAAGAGGAAGAAGGAGGAGGAGGAAGAAGAGGAGGAAGAAGAGGAAGAAGAGGAGGAGGAAGAGGAGGAGGAGGAGGAAGAGGAAGAAGAGGAGGAGGAGGAAGAAGAAGAGGAAGAGGAAGAAGAAGAGGAGGAGGAGGAAGAAGAAGAGGAAGAAGAAGAGGAGGATGAGGAGAAAGAAGAGGAGGAGGAGGAAAAAGAGACGGAGGAGGAAGAAGAGGAAGAGGAGGAAGAAGAGGAAGAGGAAGAGGAGGAGGAGGAGGGAGAAGAAGAGGAAGAGGAAGAAGAAGAGGAGGAGGAGGAAGAAGAAGAGGAAGAAGAAGAGGAGGAGGAGAAAGAAGAGGAGGAGGAGGAAAAGAGACGGAGGAGGAAGAAGAGGAAGAGGAGGAAGAAGAGGAAGAGGAAGAGGAGGAGGAGGAGGGAGAAGAAGAGGAAGAGGAAGAAGAAGAGGAGGAGGAAGAAGAGGAAGAGGAGGAGGAGGGAGAAGAGGAGGAGGAGGAGGAAAAGAGACGGAGGAGGAAGAAGAAGAGGAAGAGGAAGAGGAGGAAGAAGAGGAAGAGGAGGGAGGAGGGAGGAGAAGAGGAAGAGGAAGAAGAAGAGAAGGAGGGAAGAAGAGGAAGAAGAGGAAGAAGATGAGGAGAAAGAAGAGGAGGAAGAGGAAGAAGCGGAGGAGGAAGAAGAGGAAGAGGAGGAGGAGGGAGAAGAGGAGGAGGAAGAGGAAGAAGAGGAGGAGGAGGAAGGAAGAGGAGGAGGAGGAAGAAGAAGTGTGTGGTTATGTAGCCACTTCTGGTCCCTTTGAAGGGCTTCTTCATTCTCCTGAAAATCCAGAGATAAAGCCACTTTATCGCGGAAAGGAGCCGTTGCCTGGCAACGAGGAGGTTAAAATCCGCATCGCTGGTCCCACTCTTGGTTTTCCTCCCAGGCAACCTCTCAATAACAACATCAAGATCTTAGAGGACTTGTCAGAACAGAACACGCCCAAGGCATCCCGACATCGTTTCCTCCAAGACTTTGAACGCGGACGTGTCTGGTTAGGCTACATGGTCCTCTCCTCCCGAGCTTTTGCTTCCCCGCAGCTTCCTCCTCCAATCCTGCAGAGCGGAGTTCTCCAAGGACAAAAAGGAGGAGGAGAAAGACCTGGTTGGCTGAGGGGGGGACTATTTTTTTTGAAGGCCACCAGACTGGTTGCAGGAGATAAGACCGACCACAAAACAGGTTTCGGTTCCTCTGTTGAAGGAGGATGTTCAGAAGAGGAGGAACCAGCTGGCGTCCTTCCATGAGGTACATGCTGTCTTATCATAGTTCAAGACTTTTGGTGGGTTTTTTTTTTTTCATGAAAGCGGAACTGTAAATGGTCTTGGTTGACCTTCTCCAGTCAACATGCTCTTCAGCTCCCAACGCCCATTTCTTGATGTCCTTCAAACGCAGCTCTGCAGCCACCCGTGCCTACATCGGTAACTGGAAAGTTGGTGGACTTCAACTCCCAGAATTCCCCAGCCAGCTTGGCTGGCTGGGGAATTCTGGGAGTTGAAGCCCACCCATCTTAAAGCCGGTGAGGTTGAGAGACACCTCAACCTCACGTTCCCCACATCCTTCCGGCAAGACTCACCAAATGAAGACTTCGACAGTCAACCAAAGCGGTCAAATGTTGCAGGTTGATCTCCGTGGAGTTCAGCACGCCTTGGATTCGAATCAGGTGCTCCTGTGAGTTGAGGGGACAGGAAGAAGCTTAGCATCATTGCTGGCTTTTTCCTAGCGAGATGACGGCGCAAAAATGAAACATGGAACGGAACGAAGGCTGGATCCAGCGTTACCTTAGAGGTAGGATGTTCCTTAACCGCCAACTTCAACAGCTCCAGAACGTCATCCTGCATTTCGACCAGAGCTTTGTGGCTCCCTGACAGCTTCTGTTCAACAGAAGAAATATCATTTCGGTCTTTCAAGTCAAATCCGGTTAGTCTGTGCAAGTCCTTGTAGCTCACTGAGTGTGGTGGCTTTCTTGCAGACGTTTCATGACCCAACGAGGTTAACATCATCAGGGCTAGAACTTCGCCCCTACTTCCTTCTAGCACTGATGATGTTACCTCATTGGATCATGAAACGTTTGGAAGAAAACAGCTGAATTCAGAGAGCACCAAGGACCCATAGTTCTTCCCTTCCTCCTCCACTCTGCAAACCCACTCCCTTCTAGCACTGATAATATTTCCTAGTTGGGTCATGAACCGTCTGCAAGAAACCCACCAAGCTCAGAGAGCACCAAGGACCCCATAGTCTTTCTCCTCCTCTTCTTCTCCTCCTATCCTCCTTCTCTTCCTCCCCTTCTCCTCCTCATCTTTTCTCTTCCTTTTCTCCTTCTCCACCCACAAAACCCACTCCTTTCTAGCACCGATGATGTTCCCTAGTTGGGTCATGAAACGTCTGCAAGAAAACCACAAATACACATACTCCCACAACTACAAATACTCCCTTCTTCTATGGATTCATGCCTGCACACACTGGATACATTACAATGCCGTTCTCCTAAATTCTCGCAACATCAGCTACTGCGTATTATTATTAACTGTTCCAGAAAACATCAGGTTTTGCAAGTTAGACTCCTCAGACCCAAAATACAAGAAGGAGGACTTGGGTTCCAAATTCTCCCCTGGAAACAAAGCAGAAACCAGCCCCTCTCACCCACCTCTAGGAATTGCAACCCAGCCAAGCATCCAATCCTTAGAAATTGTTTTTATTCTTCCTGTTTACCTGCCTCTTAGATCTTTCATCCAACAAGAAGATTGGGAGAGTTTTTGATCAGAGCCAAAGAGGGTGTTTTTTTTATGGTGTCCTGCCAAGGAAGACAGCTGTGCAACCACCTCAAAAGCTTCGACTTAATTTGCAGGGCCCCCTCCCTTGCCTTGCCTTTTATCTCATCATACTAGTATGGCATTTCTTTTGACAGCCAACCCTTCTGTTACCCATCACTTTCATTCCAGCTGGCAGGATGTTCCTTTTGATAAGATTTTTTTTAAAAAAACACACACACACACAACTGCTCTGGCATTTAGGAGAACGGCAGCCGTGTGGGCTTCTGCGAAGACTTCTGGTTATGAAGAGTCGTGGTGGTGCAGTGGTTAGAATGCAGAACCGCAGGCTAATTCTGCTGACTGCCAGCAGTTCGATCCTGACTGGCTTAAGGTTGACTCAGCCTTCCCTCCTTCCAAGGTGCGTAAAATGAGGACTCAGATTGTTGTGGGCAAGAGGCTGACTCTGTAAACAGCTTAAGAGAGGGCTGTAAAAGCACTGTGAAGCGGTATATAAGTCTAAGTGCTTTTGCTAAGTGGGAAGGAAAGGAAAGGAAAGGAAAGGAAGGGAAGGGAAGGGGAAGGAAGGAAGGAAGGAAGGAAGGAAGGAAGGAAGGAAGGAAGGAAGGAAGGAAGGAAGGAAGGAAGGAAGGAAGGGCCATGGTGGCACAGTGGTTAGAATGCAGAACTGCAGGCTAATTCTGCCCACTGCCAGCAGTTCGATCCTGACCGGCTTAAGGTTGACTCAGCCTGCCCTCCTTCCGAGATCGGTCAAATGAGAAGCCAGCTTGTTGGGTACGAGAGGCTGACTTTGTAAATCGCTTAGAGAGGGCTGCAAAAGCACCGGGAAGCAGTATATAAAGCCACAGTGTTCCTGCTAGCGATATTGCTATGTCAAAGCGCAGCTTAATGAAAGCGTCTCAGATTAAGAGATGACCAGCGTTGGAAGGGACCTTGGAGGTCTTCACATCCAACCCTCTACTCAAGCAGAAGCTCCAAAATCATTTCAGACAATTGGTTGCCCAGTCTCTTCTTCAAAACCTCCAGGGATGGGAGCACCCATAACTTCCAGAGGAAAGCCCTCCCTCTAATTAATTGTCCTCACTATCAGAAAATATCTCCTTACTTCTAGGTGGCTTCGCTCTCCATCCGTTGCTTCTTGTCTTGCCTTTATCTGCTTTGGAGAATAGCTTGACTCCCTCTTCCTTGTGGCAGCCCTTCAGATATTGGCAGACTGCTATCATGACACCCCCAGTCCTTCTTTTCATTATACAGGACATAATCAAATCCCTGCAATATGTTTTAAGTCTCCAGTCCCCTCACCATCTTGGTTGCTCTTCTCCGCCCTCTTTCTAGAGTCTCGACATCTTTCTTATAGCATGGTGACCAAAATTGGATGCCGTATTCCAAGCGTGTAACCCTGAAGACACACTCACCTGCTGAAATGGATTGGGGTAGCCGGCACTACAGACCAGGTAATAGTTCAAAGTGTCTATCAAAAAAGATCAACAAGACCATCATCAATCAAGGCTTGTAGGTAACCTGGTTACATTATGCTACTCTTGAAGAAGTGAATGAATTCTCTGTCGTGGACCACCTGCAGTGGAATACTTTGCAAAACGGCATTTCAAACATTTCCCACGTATTTTATCAAGACATCTGGGTAAGGCAAGCACTAAAAGTCAGCGCCCTCCCAAGCATACTGACGGGCTACCCATTCGGTAGCGATGTCCATTTTTCTCTCCCGAAAAGGTGCAAAAAGCCACGATCAATGTGCCAAAAATAATGAGTCCTGGTTTGAATCCCGCGGGGGATTTTCAAACCTCCCTTCATCTGATAGCGATAAAGCCCAAGTCCAAAGTGGCGGCGATGGGCTCTTTGAATTATATTTCCACCCACTGTGTTTTTGTCCTTCTTATTACAGAGAACTTGGGGTGTTCTAAGGAAGAGAAGCTTCGTGATGAAAACCTGGGCAGGTTGCAGTTTCTTGGAATTTAGCCTCATGCATGTAGACAGATAAAAATAGGAGCTTGTGAAAAAAGGAAGTCACATTCTTCCTCTTCTCCTTCTTCCCCTCCTTCTCCTCTACCACATCCTTCTTCTCCCTCTCCTTCTCCCTTTCCTTCTCCTCTTTTCACCTCCTCCTCCATCATTCCTTCTCTGTCTCACTCCCCTTCTCCATCCCCTTCTCTTTCCTCCTCCTCCTCCACCTCCTCCTCCTTTTCTTCCACCTCTTTCTTCTCCTTCTCCTTCTCCCTTTCCTTCTCCTCCCCCCTCCTTCTCTTTCCTCCTCCTCCATCATTCCTTCTCCTTCTCTGTCTCCCTCCCCTTCTCCCTCTCCTTCTCTTTCCTCCACCATTCCTTCTCTTTTGAAGAAGACAGAAATACTTGAACAAGAATCATCCATCTCTGAGTAGGCCTTTTTTTTTTTTTTTTTTTGCAACCCACATTTTTCAAAATGTCTTTTAGGATCATCAGCAGATAAAAAGACACTAAAATGTGGTTTCCAAGCTCAGGCAACTTTGAGACTTGTGGACTTCAACTCCCAGAATCCCACAGACAAAGAAAAAGGGAGTTGAAGTCCACAGGTCTTCCCAGAATTCCTTGGCTATTCTGGGAGTTGGAAGTCTACAAAGGCTTAAAAGTTGCCAAGCTTGGATACCCCTGAACTAAAGCATGAGGAATTAAGACAAGGGTAGATAGAATAGAAAGAGAGGAGATAGAAAGAGAGAGGAGAGAGAGAGAGAGAGAGAGAGAGGGAGGGAGGGAGGGAGGGAGGGAGGGAGGGAGAGACAGAGAGACAGAGAGAGGAGAGAAATCAAGGGTCCTCAAACTTGGCAAGTTTAAGATTTGTGGTCTTCAACTCCCAGAATCCCTGAGCTAACATGACTGGAGGAGGAATTCTGGGAGTTGAAGTCCACAAATCTTAAAGCTGTCAAGTCTGAAGACCCCTGAACTAAGACAACACAAGTGTGAATTTCAAGGCATCGCCCTTCTTGAGAAAGAAGAAGAAAAAACAACAACCCCAAACCACGGGCTTGGAAGTTGGCCAAAACTCGTGGTTAGCATTAGATCCTCCCTTCTTGTCTTTTGTTGGCTTTGCAAAGTCTGCCTCCGCGTGATTTCTTTGAAAGAGGCTTGCAAATGGAGAGCTATGGTTGGCTGAAACTCAAAACGCCTCTTTAGGATACCGATGGCTCGTTTTGTTGGGGGGGGAACTTGAAACAGCTGCTTTCACTTCTTCCTTCCCAAATTCAAAAACTCAGAACTTGCCCAACAAGAAGTAGAAGCAGGAAAGGCGTACATCAGCACAAAACTTACAAATTAATTTAGTTTTCATGCAAATAAATACTTGTTATTAAACATCCAAACCATATTTCTGGATGCTGCTAGTTCTCAATTACAACCATTCGTGTAGCAACGGTTAGAAGGGACAATGGCATTGAAAAAAGGGACTTGCAACCTTACAATTGCTCAGGTCATATAATCTGTGGCAATTGGCACGTATTTATGCTGTTTGCAGCATCCTGGGGTCGTATGATCACCGCTTTCCAAACATTTCAAGTTGCAAGAAACAAACGAACATGTCACAAGGGCACAGATCCTCCCCTACTCCCTGCAATCCTTGGTCAGATACAGATTAACAGAGTTGGAAGGGACCTTGGAGGTCATCTAGTCCAACCCCCCGCCCAAGCAGGAGACCCTGCACTTTTTCTGACCCATGGCAGTTCAATCTCTTCTTGAAACCTTCCAGGGATGAAGCTCCCACAACTTCTGAAGGCAACTTCTGTTCCATGGGTCGATTGTTCTCACTGTCAGAAAAATTTCTCCTTATTTCCAGATTGAATCTCTCCTTGTTCAGTTTCCATCTGTTATTCCTTGTCTGGCCTTCGAGTGCCTTGGAAAACAGCGTGACCCCTTCCTCCTCTCTGTGGCAGCCCCTCAAATATTGGAAGACTGCTCTCCTGTCTCCCCTGGTCCTTCTCTTCCCTAGACTAGCCAGGCCCGGTTCCTGCAACCGTTCATCGTTCATCATGATCTTTTGAGAAACTCACTCTCTGGCCTATAACATGGCTCTCTTTCTTCACCCAGTCCTCTATTTTTTGACTTTGTGCAAAACCACCTCCCAATGTCTGTCCAGGTCTCTTAAAATCCCAAAGCCGCCCATTTCTTAGGATTTCTTTATCAGCCACAACTCATACCTGCATTCAGCACTCGGTAAGATTCCACCGTTCTGGACACGAAAGCATTCGGGTTAATGCAAAAATCGCTGGAACCCTAAAAGAGCAAAGGGAACCCCAGGTAACTCACAAAGGTCCCTTTTCAGCCCACGCACCCTGCAAAACCCTCTGGAGTTCCCCGTGGGAAAAGAGCAAACAGGAAGGAGGAATCCATATTCTATTTAATAATTCTATAATGTTCTATAATTCTATAATTCTATAATTCTATAATTCTATAATTCTAATCCTATCCTATCCTATCCTAGCCTAGCCTAGCCTAGCCTAGCCTATCCTATCCACACTTGTGAGTCTGGGGAGTTGTGAAGAGTAAGGCAAGCTGCAAGAAATGGCAGGCAGAATTTTGGACAGGGTGAAAAACCCGTCCGCTCAGAGGTGGTATTCAGCCGGTTCTGACCGGTTCTAGAGAACTGGTAGCGGGAATTTGGAGTAGTTTGGAGATCCGGCCAATCCCGCCTCTGACTGGCCCCGCCCCCATCTCTTCTCCGCCTCCCATTGAGTCCCAGCTGATTGGCTAGGTCTTCTTTGGTTGCCCTGCACAGGAGAACGGAGCTGGAAAGCAGGTTAGCGGGATGGGGAAGGAATGGGGATTTTGCGGTAACCTTCCCATGCCACCTCCATAAAGCCACCCCCACCTAGCCACACCATGCCCACTGAGCCACGCCCACAGAACCGGAAGTAAAAAAATTTGAAACCCCACCACTACCCATGGCCCTTTCTCCATCCCCAAATCTGAAACCTGCCCTACAGGTAGTGTCGTGCCCCTGTTGGAATCTTATTCAGAGGGGGAGTCCAAGCAGCTGACAGGAAGTGGGAGTGTGGCTCCATTGGCTGTGGAAGAAACTGGAGAAGGGCAAAGTCCGGCTGGGCAGAGGAGGGAAGAGGTAGAACAAGGGAGAGGGAGTTCAGAGGAAGACCCAGGCCCACCCCCTCTTCGTCCTAGGGCACGCAGGGAGGAATGGAGAAGGAAGCAACGTGAATTGCGTGGCTTACGAGGGAGGAAAGGGCCCTGATTCCCTTCATTAGCTGCAGCTGAGAACACAGTGTTGAAAAAGGAAAGTTGCGCACAGCAAGTTGTTGGGAACAAATTGTAAGTTATCTTTTATGGTTGTGTGCGTTTTGTTGGCCTTTCAAGTCTGCAATTCCTTCTCCTACCCTGTCAAGCTAATTACTGCAGCTTGGCTTGTTTGGATTTTAAGTTACAGTTTGTATGTACTTTATTTTCAGACTGAATTTCCTCCACTTAAAGGCTGTTCCTGGGGGAGTTTTTCTCCAGCCAGAAGGTAACCTGGACACTGAGGGCAAAATTGGAGATAATAAAGGGACTCTTAGTGCTTATTTGACTGTTGCCTTTGTGCCACGCCCTGGGTCAACACATTTTGTCTGGTTACTTGGAGACAAGTCATGCCAGTAAGCTAATTCTTGGCCTCAACATCTACCAGCACAGGGAGAGCTGCTTTTTTCCCTGGTGAAATTAAAATACTCACCACAGCCACCGCCAGTTCAAGCCCCAGGGACCCCCAGCTCACAGTGAGGGCCAGCACCCCGAGAAGACACACACTGCAGAAGAAAAAGAAACAGAGTCAATGGCCAGACACATGTTGGCTCCAGTTCTGATGGCTTAATCTTCCCTGTAGATTGTAATTCAGAGTTCAAACGGATTGGAGGCAAAAAGAAAGAATCACTGACGGTGAACAACGCCCTGCATTCTTAAGACAACACTCCTTATCAGCCCCAAAAAGAGAAACTTAAGTTATCTGGCAGAAGCTGTGATAATCCCAACCTCCTACTCTGCTCCCCAACCAAACAAGGAATATCTTTTGTGGCCTTCAGATTTTCTGGATCCATGAAGCTCAGATGGCCATCTCCCAGCCTTGGCCAAACATTTTGAACCAAACATTTGGAGTCAGGTCAGCTGAAATGATGCGGTAAAGGCTGGGCTGCCAACTAGGGGAAAGAGCTTTTATGAATCCTGCAACTGTCACACACACCATCATTTTGCGGTCTCTCAAGGCACAACCGAAGTCAAATCTCTTTCCAGAGCGAGTGGAAAGAAGATCTCCACTGGTCAAAGCAAAGCCGCTTCACTAAGACGACAATTTGCGTGGCTAGCTATATTAAGAAAACCTCATACTCCTTTTTTTCCCCCCTGGATACTGGAAATCAAACGGAGAATTTCCATGGATTGTTATTATTTTTTGAATGAGGACAATATACAAGGCGCTGCACCTTACCTAAACACACGTCAAAGCTACCTCTTGCTTCCCTGTAGCAGTTCCGCTGCCTAAATGCATTTAGCAATTTGTCCATTTGGTGCCATGGAATGTAATATTTGCTGCAATAAATTTATACTCTGAAATGCTCAATTTACAGCCCTGCATTCATTAAAAGCTCAATTGTAAAGAGAGAGCCAAGTTCAGCTCCTCCTTCCTAGACTTATAAAGCTAGAAACTGACACAACTTGGATGTTCTTGGAATACAACTATGTTATCCTTCAAATCAGGGCTCTCCAAACTTGGCAACTTTAAGACTTGCGGACTTCAACTCCCAGAATTCCCCACGGCTGGCTGGGGAATTCTGGGAATTTAAGTCCAAAAGCCTTAAAAGTTGGCAGGTTTGGAGATTCCCAGCTTCAGCTGATCGGCGTCCAATGACTTATGACCTGCAGTCTACAATCTTGGACATATTAAATAGGTTTATTACCTTAGCCTACAACCCCTCTATCAAAACAAGAACAGGAAGTTTGCAAATATTACATCATTTAAATCTCTGGCAGTGCATGCTAGAAAGTTATCACGGCAGCAAATGATTTTCCTGCATTTCTTCTTAAAGACAAATAAAGACCATCCTCTACAATGGAAGAATAACTGATTTTAAGGACCTTCAAGTTCCTTTTCCTGACTTACCCAATGAGAATGGCCTTGGAGTTTCGGATCAGTCCAAATAGCACCAGCAAACATATCACGACATGGAACATAAGCAGGCCCAGATAACCCAACCACCTATGGCGAAACCAGTACATAGATGGTTAAGACATAAAACTGTATGTAAAAAGGTTGTAGGCAAGGATGGGGAGAAGTCATGGGACCATTGATTTCTGGAGTCAGTACATAATTATCTTTGGCTTTTGAGAAGTCAACGCCGTTACACTGGTCCAAAGATTTGATGTGCTTTCAAACTATCTGTTTTAGCATCATTTTCAAGGCAATGCAGATCTTAATGATTATTTTTTTAATCAATGTTCCCAAACATTTTCCACCCCTAGGGAAAAGAAAACCAACTATCTTGGCCTGTAGGTTACATAAGAAGCCACACTTTTTATGCATCACACTGTCCTGTTGGCATCCTCAGCCAAAGAAACTCCTGGGATGTTTTTTTTTATTACCAGGAATAAAACTTTACTGACAGATCCATAGAAGAAGCAAAGCCAATTCTGAGGTTTTAGTGTGAAGCCCAGTATAATGCAACCCTCTTTTCCTCCTCCCCCCCGGGGGGCCAAACAGTGTCCATTGTCCACCAATCCACGCTAAGCATTTTATTTTGGGAAAACGGTCTGCACCTTTGGAAAGTCTTCAGCTCATGACCTTGGGCTTGTGAGATTTTTAGATTTCTTCTCTCCCTCCCGCTTCCCACACAATCACATCCCTCCCCCTTCCCTTGGTTTCTTTGTCAAGCTGTCAGCGGCAAGAGGTGTTTTGTGTGTCACCTTGACACACACACACATTCACACATAGGTCATACGCTCACACAGGTCGCACATTCAACGGCGCCCTCAGCAAACCACTGTTAAGACCAAAAGCGACTCCATCATTGCAATGACATCCTCATTTGTCCACCATCTTCGTGGACCACCATGCCCAGATGGAGATAAAATAAAAGCACTCCACTCACCTGTACCAGTCGTACAGGTCGATACGAACGGCCAACTCTTCCAATGACACCTGGTGGTTCTTCCAGAAAGGAATCTCTGTGGTTTGTCTTACCAGGTCATCCAAAAGCCCCTGGATCTTCTGAACCACGTGCAGATACTGGGTCTGCTTACTGAATATTACCTCCAGGTCGCCTAGATTGGGCTCCGCCGTTTTGTTTAGGGCAATGGCTGTGTCATAAACCTGGAGGTGCAGATAGATTCAGGTTCAAGTTAGCATTCTTTGAAGGACAAGTTGAAGAAGATGAGCTTCAAGAGAGGATAGCTTCAAGGAAATAACATTCAATAGGCTTACTCAGCTTCTTCAATGGATGGATTTGTGCAACGGATGGAGGAGGAGAGAACCAACCTAGAACTCAGGAGGGATTTCCTAACAGTGAGAACAATTCACCGGTGGGAATGACTTCCCTCCAGAAGTTCTGGATGCACCAACACTGGAGATTTTAAAAAAGGGATTGGACAACCATTTGTCTGAAATGGTCTAGGATCTCCTGCTTCAGCAGAAGGTTGGACTAGAAGACCCTCTTAGTCTGTTCAAACAATGTTCATTTGTTTGCCAAGGTTCATCTACAACGCTAAACTATGATTATGGTTGTATATGGCTGACTTCAGAGTTTCATGAACAGAACCAGCGAAGGTGGTAGAACCAACCCTACTGCGTCACCATGCACTATTCAAACTCAACAACCGTTGGTTTGCTTCTTCATGCTTTGCCAAATACATGATGGGCTGGAAGGACCATGAGAACCTGGACCTCCTCCTGAAGGTGCTCGGATTAGCAATCACAAACAAATATCTTGATGTACATTCTTGGGTCTTCATTTTTGAGGACCGCTCTCCATCCTGGAATGTTATCTACCAAGTGAGGGGTTATTATTGTGTCAGCCCCGGACCGCCAAATGGGCTGGGGCCGTCATTCAGGTGGGGTTGGAGTGCCCAGATAAGAGGCGCGCACATGCACGCTGCTAGCCACGTTGGAATCTGTCTGCCGTGCTGCACGCTCAGCAGTTCCCAGGACCCAGCCCTGACCCAGCTGACTGCCAGGAAACAGCTGATGGTCGGAGAAGCCACGAGCTGTCAGAGAGCTGCTGATTGGAAACGCTGAATGCCGGCTGCCGGAGACACTGGGAAGCTGCGGAACTGGGAAGGGCTGAATGTACCGAACAGAGTGGGGTGGCTGGGCGTGGCCAGGCTGCAGGGGCTGGATTGACAGGCCGCCAGTGGAAGGGCGCGGGGATCACGGGTAGGGCCATACACAATATAAGTGTAAGACATCCAGAAATTATCCATGATATCAATCACTCCAAGACATTTTCTCTCCAATTGATTTATTTAGAAAACAGGTGTGGTATGTCTAAAGCGATTTCCCAAAATGAAATTATTTTCGCGCTGTTACACAGAATCCACCTTCTCTCCTCCCACTTCTACACTTCATAAATCACGAGAACCAATTAACTGCAACTGGAATTTCTTAATACGGCATACAGCATAACCTTGAACTTTTCAACTCCTCCAACCCCCTTCAAATAAAATGTGGCAGCTGAATGTCAAAGCTGACAATAAGTGGGACACCGGAACGTGGCATATTGTTTGTCCAGAAGTAGCAGAACCTACAAAATTAGCATGCTTGGACTCTCTCTTCATGGGGAGGACAACCGAGAGTTAAAGGAGCATGACTGGGAAAAGCCAACTTCCTTCTGCTAGTGGCTGTTGAGAATCAGTTGAAGGGCAAGATCACAACACAAGGACAGACCGACAAGGGAATGAGAGTCTGAGGACAGCCGTTTATCACTTCTGGACCCGTCCCTCGTCCTTGGGGACAGCTCACTCACCCGGTCTTGGACACCGGCCACCGTGCGATTGGCATGCCGCAGGGAATACGTTACTCGATGGATGC
Organism: Notechis scutatus; assembly: GCF_049901735.1. NCBI lineage: Eukaryota > Metazoa > Chordata > Lepidosauria > Squamata > Elapidae > Notechis > Notechis scutatus. Next base: position 14,643,456 of record NC_142020.1, on the reverse strand, counting down.
CGTCGCTGGTCTCTCCGTTTCCGTAGAAGCCCACTGCGATGCCAGCACTGCAAAGAGACAGAAGACCACAAGGAGATGATCTCTTCCGACCGACGGCCAATTGAATTAACTGGCTTCAGGCTCACGACAGTGCGATTGGCTTAACAACTGGGGTGACCCACTTCACGGGGTGCAAAAATGGGTGTAAAATCAAGTTTCCCTCATGTGAGGATGCAACTTATAAACCTCGGTGCCTTACGACCAACATGCCAGGCTCAATTCTGGCCGTATGTTGAGGACTATGTGTAGGGTGGGCTTCATTTTTTTTTAGCAAGGGGCTCTCTGCCCTAATGACTGTCTGGGTGGGCGTGGCTGGGTGGTCATGTGATCAGGTGGGCATGGCTGGGTGGTTATGTGATTGGGTGGGTGTGGCCAACTCAATGTTGCTTCTTTGCCCTAATTACATACATACATACATACATACATACATACATACATACCAAAAAGTTGTTTATTATTTTGTGTATTTAATACTTAAATAAAAGACTGGGTGAAACCAGGCTTAATAGCAGTGACTGTGAGAGGGATCTTGGAGCCTTAGTGGAGTTTCTGATGAGTTCCGTGATTCTTATTCTTTGGGAATTAATCCCCTCGGAGGCTAGTGGCTCTGTTATCTGGTTTTTCTCAGTGGCTCTCCCTCAAAAGCGCCAAGTGGATTGTTTATCTAGCTTGCCACACTTTTACCAGGTGTGAAATGCTCTTGGCTGAATGCCCAAAAGTTCAATTAAGCCTATTAAGAGCTTTCCCTTGCCGCTTGTCTTTCTGAAGTTATTGGGGGCTCTCTGAGCCCTGCACAGTCTTAGGACAGAGTATCTCTACAGACTTTAGCTACACAATTTGTGATGAACATCCTTAGAATGGTGTGAGAGTAGGAATGGATTTTCAGAGAAAAATCAGACTACAGGAACCATTTGCACTACTCAGGGTGACCCTGAGGACACAGAAAAATCTCCAAGTGGCCTCAATGACCCTCAAAAAGGAAGCAAATGAGCAGCTGTCTGCAAGGAATATAAATCCTTTCCTTCCCCACCTTTCAGTCAAGAACTGAAGAAGCTTCTTAAAGGAGAAGTGAAACGTCTTCGAAGAAAAAAAAAAACAGAAAGTCCAGTTTCCTCTTGAAAAAAAAATAAATAAACCACCTTCAGGACATCCTTGAGACACAACCCAAGAAGAAAAGAGGAGAAAAGGGCTGGCAATAGGGCACTAAATATAGCCTTCTCCAGGCCTGGAAGAGTTAAACAAAAACACACACTTCCTCTCCTTCTGCTTCTTGCTATCCGACTGGAAGAGCTGCGACGAAAATATGGTTCTGATGATTAATTCCTTATATACCCACAAGCTAAAAATATCAGCCTCGGAGATGTTCTGGGTTATATTAAGTCTCCAACTAGCAAGGGGGGGCTTGGGTACCAAAAAGAGGGGTGGGTGTGTGGGCAGGAATGGCCAGGCAGGGAGTTGAGGATTAAGGAATAATAATAATAATAATAATAATAATAATAATAATAATAATAATAATAAGAAGAAGAAGAAGAAGAAGAAGAAGAAGAAGAAGAAGAAGAAAAAGAAGAAAAAGAAGAAAAAGAAGAAGAAGAAGAAGAAGAAGAAGAAGAAGAAGAAGAAGAAGAAGAAGAAGAAGAAGAAGAAGAAGAAGAAGAAGAAGAAGAAGAAGTTGAAGTTAATATCTAGGATGCTGACAGCAACCCGTATCAACCAACAGCGCCAGTCAATGATATTTGGGATACATTTTTAAATGTTCCATTGACTGAGTTTCATGTTTAATGAATAAAAGAGATAATAATAATAATAATAATGTGTCTTTAATTAAGAGGGGTTTCACAAGCTGAAATCCTTTGAACGCAGCCCACACCTTAAAAATCTCTCTTGAGGCCCAAGCTAATTTTCACATTTCATTACCACCTTCTTCTTCAGCGCCAGGAGAAGGTGCTATTTGGGGGCGCGATGGAAAAGCCTCTCTTTCCACATCCAACATGCTGGCACCTTAAAGATACAGATACTAGAAGTCTACAGTTCGAATCAAGCCCCACTTCCCCGTCTCATGGTGTCTGCTTCCTGCCCTCTTGTTCCTCTCTTCTTAAGTTCCGCTATTCCTTACTATTTCCGGAGAGCAGAAAAAATTTCAAAATCTAGCAAGGACATGCTGACGCATTGCAAAGGACGAAGTGTTTCCTTCTCTCACGGTTAACCGGGTTCAAACTCAGTTAGCAAAGTTGATGGAAATGGGTACCAATAACAGAGAATCTTCGTAGCTCAAGGGCTGAAAGTGAAGGGTTCTAAGCGCTCGCTGAGCTTGGTGTGTCTTCTTGCAGATGTTTTGTTACCCAACCAGGTAACATCATCAGTGCTAGAAGGGAGTGGGGTTTGCAGAGAGGAGGAGGAGGAGGGGAGGAGTGTGAGGAAGAGGAGGAGGAATAGAAGGATTGTGGGGCCCTTGGTGCTCTCTGAGCTTGGTTGTTTTCTTGCAGATGTTTCGTTACCCAACCAGATAACATCATCCGTGCTAGTTAGGAGAGTAACTAGTTTGTTTGTTTGTTTGTTTTGCAGATATTTCTTGGGTGATGAAATGTTTGCAAGAAAACAACCAGGACTGATCCCTCGTGGGGTCATGTTTGGGCCAACCCAACCCAGGACAGGGTTGATGTGTGATGCTTTGAGTTCAAATGTGGAGAGAAGTCTTCTGAAGTTGGAAAAAGGCACAGCTGCTTTCAAAGGACAGCAGGAAGTGGCTACGTTAACGCTCCTGCACATTTTGAAGTCCAGTTTTGGAAGTGAATTTGAAGCATTGCACAACTCTGATATAAATCTATCCAACGATAATCAAGTGGAAATAGTTAAGATCTCCTTCGCCGCACTACAAATATTCAGAGGCAGAATTTGATAGAAGATGATAGCAATATTTCAGTATTTGAGGGGCTGCCACAAGGAAGAGGGGGTCAAGCTACTCTCCAAAGCCCCAGAGGGCAGGACAAGAAGCAAAGGATGGAAACAAATCAAGGAGAGAAGCAACCAGGAATTAAGGAGAAACTTCCCAATTGTGAGGACAATTAACCAGTGGAACAGAAGTTGCCTTCAGAAGTTGTTGGTGCTCCATCAATGGAGGTTTTCAGGAAGAAACTGGGCAGTCAGTTGTCTGAAATAGTATAGGATCTCCTGCTTGAGTAGGGGGTTGGTCTAGAAGACCTCCCAGGTCCCTTCCAGCTCTATTCTGAATTAATTTGAGAAATCCTAGAGGAGCAAAGCTGCCATTCTAGAATTCCTCAGGTCCCAACAGTTGGGTTACCTGGGCTGGGCCCTGCTCCTTGTAGGAAAGGCAACTTCAGATGGGGCAACACTCACCTGCACACTAGAGTTGCAATGATGACGCACCATGCCGTACAGCAACAATCCGCATTCAGTTGTTCTTCATTCTTCCGATGGTGGCAACACAACCAGAAGGAGTAAAAGAGGAGGAACAGGAGATCCAGAGCGAGGCACATCAAAGAGACCGCTCCCAACAGCAACAAGGCCTGAAGAATTAACAAGAAATCGAGTTAAGCAACAGGAGCTCACACAATGCAAGCTGGATAATGATTGATAGACATCCTGAACAAGGAATGACTAGGGAGGACCTTGCCGATAATGGAGGAAATCTCTGTCTGCGTATAATCTCATTAAACCAGTTAGCAATGCTCAAATCCCTTCCCTTAATGCCCAGAAGAAGATTGTTTTAGGTTGCATATGAATTCCTATTCAGGCTCATCCATGAGAAGAAGAGAAAAGCAATGAAAAGGATTAGGGGACTGGAGGCTAAAATGTATGAAGAATGGTTGCAGGAATTGGGTATGTCTAGTTTCATGAAAAGAAGGACTAGGGGAGACATGAATGGCAGCCTTCCAGCATTGGAGGGGCTGCCCTCCAAAGAAGAGGGGGTCAAGCTACTATGCAAAGCACCCAAAGGTAGGACAAGAAGCAATGGGTGGAAACTAATCAAGGAGAGAAGGACCATCAGGGAGTGGACTGCTGCCTTCAGGGATTGTGGGGGGCTGGCAGCAGTGATGAGGAGGTTCCCGAGGAGCCTGTGCCAAGTGTGTGTGAACGCAGGATGATTCGTAGAAGAGAACAGCTGGAACAGCACAGGCGACTCAGGAGTAAGGATGCAACATAATGGCCCCTCCCTCCAGGGAATATAAGCCTGGTTTCAAAAGGTTTTTGCCTTTGCAAAAGGCAAAAACGCTCTAAGGACCCAGCATTGTGTGTAGCGACTCCGGCTTATCTGAAGAATTCTGTCAAGGCTTTTCTGGTTGGACTAATTGTCTGCAAGCCATTTTTATCTACAAAGAAGTTTATTTGTGGATTAAAGCTGTGAAGGTTTGAGCTGCTACTGTTTGTTTGAGATTTTCTTGCTGGTAACAGGGTTTGGTCAGAACAGAGAAGCAACCTAGAACTAGGGAGAAATTTCCTGACAGTTAGAACAATTAATCAGTGGAACAACTTGCCTTCCAGAAGTTGTGGATGCTCCAACACTGGAAGTTTTTAAAAAGATGTTGTCTGAAATGGTGTAGGTTTCCTGCTTGAGCAAGGGGTTGGACTAGAAGACCTCCAAGGTCCCTCCCAACTCTGTTATTCTGTTAAACTCTTGGATTTTTTAAAAAACAGGGATCACATCTGCAGCACCGTACAAAAGGGGCATCTACTGCACACTCGTGGCTTACCTTTTTTAAAAAACTCTATTTCCTTAGATGATAGGAGAGAGCGTATGTTCTACACCCAGAAAGCAAGCAGAAAAAATCAGACCTGACAGCAAAATTCAAATATTAACTCCTTGGTTCTAAGACTTTGACAAGAATGATACATCTCTGGAAATGGTTAGCCTCGGGGTAGGAAGAGATTGCTTTTTAATCTATGTTTAGGCTGGGTTATTATTGGGTTACTGTTTTTCTATACAGAGGAAAAAGAGAGAGGCTGGCTTTTGTTCTCATGCAAATAACTGAGAACTTGAATGAGAGCGAAAGAGAAAAAGAGAGAAAGAAAAATAAAGAGAGAAAAGAGAAAAAGAGAAAGGGAGAAAGAAAGAGTGAGAAAAAAAGAGAAAGAAAGAGAGAGAAGAGAAAGAGGAGAGAGAGAAAGAAAGAGAAAGAAAAAGAGAAAGAAGAGAGAAAGAGAAAAGGAGAAAGAGAGAGAGAGAGAGAGAGAGAGAAGAGGGAGAAAGAAAGAAAAATAAAGAGAGAAAGAAAAAAGAAAGAAAGGAGAAAGAAAGAGAGAGAGAGAGAGGAGAGAGAAAGAAAAAGAGAAAGAGAAAGAGAAAAAGAGAAAGAGAGAGAAGAGAGAGAAAGAGGGAGAGAGAAAGAGAAAGAAAGAGAGAGGGAGAGAGGGGGACAGACACCAATGAATAAACAACTTATTTGTTTACAATGCAGTAGAAACTCTCTAAGAATTTACACCTTCTACTCAGGGGTGGGCAATTAATCCCCAGAGATCTTCTCAGGATGATCCACTAGATTTCCTGACTAGCCAGCCTCTCATACCATTTCAAGGGGCAAATCCATTGCCCCAAATATCTAGGCAGAAGATAAAAAGAGTCCAATATATTGAAGAGTTTTCGCCTCAAGAGAAAGTGCCAGAGAAGCACATTCCCTCACCATCCCTGCTGGCAACTCAAAACCACAACCTTGTTTGAAAATTAATATATAAAATGAAAAATAGCACATTATTCCTTTCCTGGCATCATTTGAGCTGGGTTTTTGGAACCAGGCGGTTGGACAATCTGCTGCTCTCGATTGTGCCCAGGAACTGCTTAATTTCATAGCGATTCTGTGTTGATGGATAACTTTTATGTCAATATTATAGTATTCATTCTATTTTGCTAGTTTTTGATTTTTGATTTCATCTTTCTACGCTGATATCATCCTCATCGTTATTACGAGCCACCCGGAAGTAAAGAAGGAGGGGGTTACATACAAATGCTATAAAATAAGTAAGTAAGTAAATAAACATAGAAGCACCTTTTCGGGCAAGAACCTGCTCTGAAAATTATTATCTGTTTCTGCAGGGATGATCCTCTTTTCTATTACCTCTGTAATGGGCCGATTGCTCCTCCACAGAACAATAATTTAGAAAAATATCTGTCACACTTTGAATGACATTTGTAGTGACATCTCCCCAAAGACTAAGCCATGATTAAATGAAGCTTAGCTTCTGACAGCTTGTCAAGTTAACACACTTGCTGAAAAGATGGATTTTCTGGGAGGTGGGTTTTTTCCTTCCCTTCCTTCCTTCTTCCCTTCCTCATTCCTTCTTCTCTCCTTTTTTCCTTCCTACTCTCTTCCTCCCTCCCTCCTTCCTTTCCTTCCCTCCTTCATTCCTTCTTCTCCCTTTTTTTCTTCCTATTCTCTTCCTCCCTCCTTCCTTCCTCCACTCCCTCTTTTTCCTTCCTACTCTCTTCTCCCTCTTTCCTTCTTCTCCTTTTTCCTTCCTCCCTTCCTCCTTCTTTCCTTCCTTCACTCCCTCTTTTTCCTTCCAATTCCTTCTTCCTCCTCTCTCCCTCTCTCCCTCCCTAAGCTCCCCTTCTCCTTCCTTCTCTCTTCTACCCTCCTTCCTTCCCTCCCTTGTTCCTTTTTCTGCCTTTTTTCTTTCCTACTCTCTTCTTCCCTCCTTCCTTCTTTTTCCTTCCTCTCTTCCTTCCTTCTCCCTCTTTTTTCCTCCCTCCCTCCTTCTGTCTCTTTTCCTTCCTCTCTTCCTCCCTCCCTCCTTCTTTCCTCCCTTCACTCCCTCTTTTTCCTTCCAATTCTCTTCCTCCCTCCCTTCCTAAGCTCCCTCTTTTTCCTTCCTAGTCTTCCTCCCTCCTTCCTTCCCTCCCTCCTTCCTTCTTCCGCCTTTTTTCCTTTCCTATTCTCTTCCTCCCTCCACCCTCCCTTCCTTGGCTCCCTCTTTTTCCTTCCTACTCTCTTCCTCCCTTCCTGCCTCCTTCCTTCCTTCTTTTCAAAACTAACAATATGCTTCCCGATTCAAAGCGCCACACCAAATCCATGTAACCCAAAGGTTTATCACTGCAGGAGACGCTGCCTCTTCAAGGCTTGAAGGCATTTTATAAACACAGACAGGTGAGATCACCTCCTGGAGCAGATCCAAAGGCCACGGAAAGCAGGACTTTTGAGGATTCCCAACTCAGACCACAGGGAAGAGCAGAAACAAAAGATGGTGGGGGGGGGAAAGGCCTCAAACAAGAACTGGGAATGTGTCCACATCCTTAAGACCTCATTTTCACGTGGCTCTGGATCCAGGAAAGACGTCCATTCTTTGAATGGAGTGAACGGAGCAGAGTGTTTACTGGCCGGGTGCCCTTCTTATTGCCAGTGTGGAGTTTTGTTCAGCTTTTGTTGTTGTTGTTGTTCAGTCGTGTTCATTAACCACAATGCTCCATCCTTGTTGTTAGGCGGAAGAAAACTTCTGTTCTTTTAATAACAAGGAAATGAAGAATTGGGCTGTTCGCACAGCTCAGTCACACATCTCTCTTGAAAGGCTCTAAATTAAGGACAAGGCAGGATTTATTTCAGCCTCAGAGAAAGTTAAAAAGCAAAATCCACAGTTCCTGAACAAAAAGCCTGACGTCTCCTCTCTTTATACAATCATTAAGATGTAAGCAGGACCCTAATTACTTTCTGAGGAGCAGAGAGATGTCCAAATTCAGCCACAAAGAGGATCCAGCATCACGGGGCCTTTGGCCTTTTCATTTCATGTCATTATTTTGCATTGCTTTTTTCTTCCAACTTGCAACATTAAGGAAGAATGAAGAGTTAAAAAGTGATTTCGCCCTAGAGAATCCCTTAAGAGGTAGGAGCATCTTTTTGGGAATCGTATTTTGAACTGGGTTGCCCGTAATTTTCTCCTTTTATTTATAAAAAAAAACATGCTTAGGTTGATCCTGATGTTGACACAGCAAAAATTTGGAGCTTTAAGGGACATTAGAAGGAAATATCTCTCTTTCTCATCTATCTATCCATCCATCTATCTATCTATCTATCTATCTATCTATCTATCTATCTATCTATCTATCTATCTATCTATCTCTATCATCCATCTACCCACCAACCAACCCACCTATCCATCCGTCTCTATCATCCTTCTATTCATCATCTATCCAATCCAATCCATCTATCCATCTATCTATCCATCCATCCATCTATCTTGGGAATTTTCAGAGTTATAGATCCAAAACACACCTAGAGACCAGGAAGTTAAAGTAGGACTGAGTTGTGTATATAGGCTGGAAAGGACATTGTTTACCTGAAATGTGCAATACAAGTTTAATTTTTCCTGCAACACATCCTTAAATCATGCCACATTCCTGCAAGAAACTTAGCACTTAGACCCATCAATTCTCCAGGTTAAGAAGAAGCCCAGATCCCATCCTGCAGGGATGCTCCATATTTTACACAGCCAGGAAAAACAAACCTCCTCTCTTTAATTTATGGCAACGCAAATCACAATTCACTGCCCTGGCATGAAAGCCATTGATCTCCCTTGAGAAAACTCAGTCATGTATTAAAACTGGTCAGGTAGGAGAGAAAAGAGCTGGATGTGAATCTTCCTTGACCTGCCGGAATATCGAACACCCCAAGAAGGAAAAAGAACCCAGGAAATGAAGGGTGAAAATACTCACTAATTACAGGGATTGATTTTGGTGGGACTGAAGCATTAACCCTGACTGAATGCAGGTGTGAGTTGTGGCTGATAAAGAAATCCTAAGAAACGGGCGGCTTTGGGATTTTAAGAGACTGAGGTAGACATTGGAGGGTGGTTTTGCACAAAGTCAACAAGTAGAGTATTGGGTAAAGAAAGAGAGCCATGTTACAGGCCAGAGAGTGAGTTTCTCAAAAGATCATGATGAACGATGAACTGTTGCAGAAACCGGGCCTGGCTAGTCTAGGGAAGAGAAGGACCAGGGGAGACAGGAGAGCAGCCTTCCAATACTTGAGGGGCTGCCACAGAGAGGAGGAAGGGGTCACACTGTTTTCCAAGGCACCCGAAGGCCAGACAAGGAATAATGGATGGAAACTGAACAAGGAGAGATTCAATTTGGAAATAAGGAGAAACTTTCTGACAGTGAGAACAATCAACCAACAGAACAGAAGTTGCCTTCAGAAGTTGTGGGAGCTTCATCCCTGGAAGCTTCCAAGAAGAGACTGGACTGCCCTCTGTCAGAAATGGTGTAGGATCTCCTGCTTGGGCGGGGTGGTGGTGGACTAGGTGACCTACAGTCCTACAAGGTCCCTTCCAACTCTGTTTATCTGTATCTGACCAAGCTTTACAGAGTTAGGAGACCAAAGATAAATCGTATTTTCTCTTCTATCATTTGTCACTTGGAAAGAGGCCAGTTGGATCCATCCTAAACTGATCCATCAAAGCTTCCCTTTGTCAGACGTACATACAGAAGTACCTGACTCCAGCAAATATTTTTAGAAACGCAACGCATGCATCTCAAAATACTTTTTTTTCCCCGTACCACACGAATAATTCACAACTGGGCGCAGGTGCAAAGAATATCTGTCATCGTGCAGAGTTGCAAGAAGAGCATGTCGGTGTGGCATCTCTCAAACGATGTGCCCCGAGTCGCATCTCTGATACCCAAAGAGAAGGCCTGAAGTCCATTCTGGGTTGCGTTTCTGGTTACGGGTGCAGGGTAGACCTTGATTACGACCCCCCAATGGAGCCCGGGATTTCATGCGGCTAAGCAAGACATGGCTAAGCGAGTTTTGCCCCATTTTTAATGACTTTTTTGGGGCAGAGCTGTTAAACGAATCATTGTGGTTGCTCAGTTAGTGACCGGCTGATAAGTGAATCTAGCTTCCCCGTTGACTTGGCCTGTCAGAAGGTCGCAAAGGGGGATCATGTGACCCCAGGGACACTGTGACTGTCTGTTCTGACCCAGGCTTCGTCCAACGTACTTAATCACAAACTTGTTTTAAAAGCAAAACCTATTTTATTGCAATGCTGGGAATTGTTTTCATTCCCAGCCAGAACTAATCTTAAACAGTCCCCCAAGATAAGCACCCACCTCTCAGTTCTGTGGAATGCGGCCAAAAACAGAAGTATCAAATGAACTAGAAAAGAAACCAACCAAAGTACAAAGAGCTTCAAGAATGAATCTGAACTAAATGAACAACTTTGCTTCCTTTATTTTTACAGATAACTCAAGGAGGCAAACTCCCACAATACTTCTTCCTCTTTTTATTTCATTTATTTCTTTATTTAGAAAAGTTATATGGCCGCCCAGTCACCCTCAGTGACTCTGGGCAGCTTAAAAAATAAAAAGCCAATATACAAAAATTAAAAATAAATCAATAACCCCAGCCCTCTGGCAACAGCAATCGGTCAAACAAGCTAAATATTTTCCTATTTTCACTTATTTCTCTCTCTATGGGGTGGGCATATTATCTACCTGCTTTCAAAGTGGGTTTTTGACATCCAAACACTATTTAGGTCTTGTTCCCTAAACATGAGCTTTTCTGATCAAATGATTTTCTTTTTTCAGGCCTGAATTCTAGTCTATGCCAGCCCGTGGAGAGAGGGAGGGAGAGAGAGAGAGAGAGAGAGAGAAAGGGGAAAAAACCAAAACGCCAAGGCAAACCTTTGAAATTACATAGAATTATCTCTGATCATATGCAACTGTAATTTCAGAGGATATTATCTCAATCCAGCCATTTTCTCTGTAGCAATCCCATCCTCCTTTCTAGGATGAGCCAGTGGAATTCACCGCCAGGACTTAGAATGCAAAAAATCAAAAACTTTTGCCTGCTTCAAACAGCCTTGTGCAAAAAAATTTTTTTGGTTTATTTATTAATTAATACTAAAGGATACAAAAATATCGATAAAGGAGAATATCTGTAGCCCTGACCTTGTTTTCTTGCAGACGTCAGGTACAAAAATAAGACACGAAAATACAAAAGAAAATAGTAGGAAAGGCAGGGAGGAAAAAGAGAAGGAAAAAGTGTGGAAAAAGGGGGGGAGAAAGGAAAGAAAAGGGGTTGACTTCCGCTTCCCTTTGCTGCAGTAGAATAAAATAACAACATCAAAGCTCAACTTTTTTTCTTTGACGTCATAGTATAAACCAAGCCATTTCTACAGCAACAAACCTATCTAACTGGTAAAACCCAAAGTTTCATTCCCCTCCCCCCACACACACCTCAAGCACAAAGTCCAGAAATGGTTTCCAAGTAGGGAAAAAAAATAGTTGTGTTTTTGTCTTTAATCAAAGCCTTGTGAGGTTTTAAGGCAAACACAATTACACTTTAATGGCTGGTTTTTTATGAGCAGGAGTCATGGGTGGAATGTGATTCAATGATTGCAACTGTTGTTAGCAGAAATTCAGATCTATTTCATGCCACTCAAGGTTCTCACTCTACAAAAATGCAGGGAGGCATTGCTGGCTTCTCAGAGAAAGAGACGGAAACATCTATCGAAATCTACTCCGAGATGATGCATTGCTAAGGTAATGCAATAATTGGTTTGCTTGCAAAGCGTTTTAAAAGGAGCCATTTTCATGTAACTTAAAGAGAAAAAAAAAACCACAAGAAATAGAAACTTCCGGATCCCGGGTTTCCGCTCACAGTTTAGATCTTAGAGCTTACTGATTTTTAGAACAGTTTTTAAAGCAAAGTTTAATGTTTTAAAATTTAGGGGAAAGGTTATTTTTTTTCCCTTTAGAGGATTAAAAAAAAATCTGAAAGAATACAGCGAATTTTATTAATATAAATAGTGACAGCCTGTAAAGATTAATCAGGTATAAGAAAACACCAATAGCAGAACGGGTATGTAGATGTGGTAAAGGAGAAATCAAAGATATCTCACATGTTTTATTGTATTGTGAGTTATACAGAGTTTATAGTTCATTGTGTATTCTCTCCCCTTACTGGAGAGATCGCCAGGGAGGGCAGACAATTTGTATGTAGACTTTCTCCTCCAGGATTCAAACCCAACTATTACGCGTGCGGTGGCAAAATTCTGTCTTGCTGCAATGTCTACTAGAAAAAAATTGGTTACAGAATTATAGCTGTCAACTTGTGACAATTTTGGGAGATAGAACAAACTTTGGAAAAATGATATTTACACACATACTTATTGGCTCCCCACTCATATCAACCAGGGAATGACCCTAACACGTATTTTCTTAGCAGGGATGTTACTATCGACTATTAATATACTATAATGTGTCAGTATTATTATTTTTTATATATTGTAAATAGTGACGGCTATTGCTGGTCTAAGTCCGTAATAAAGTTATATTCTATTCTAATCAGCAAACAGAAATATATATACTGTATTATTTCCCTTCCCACAAGGAAAAGCAGAGATTGTTAAATTGATTCTTTTATCCAAAGATGGCAATATATTTAACTTTGTTTTTATTTGGAAATCGCTTTGGGACTTTGTGCTTGTGATGGGAGGGGAAAAAATGAAATTTTGTTCTTGTTTTTGTGGATTAGATAGGTTTGTTGTTATAGAAATAGCTACTGTATATACTATTGTATAAAAGTAAAAAGTTGAGGTTGTAATGTTATTAACTTCTAATAACATTAGAATAAAGAGAGTTGGAAGCCAATGCCTTTTTTTTCCTTTATTCTTTTCCACCTCCTATTTTCTCTTCTTCCTTTTTTCCTTCCCCCTAGTTTTCCATTACTTTTTATTGTCCTTTGTATTTTATATCTCGGAAAAATAATAAAAAAATTGATATACTCAAAAAAGTGCATTTTTAACCCACAAAGGATGCCTTCTGCATTTCCGATTCAGGGTGGAAAACCCCTGTCTGTGGGTTTTCATATTATTCCACATTATTACAAATTACATATAGGTTTGGATGAAAAATGTTATTTTTCAAATATGGCCCTCTAAACCAAAACAGAAGATTGCCATAGCCCTCGACTTACAAACATTTGTTTAGCGACCATTAGAAGTTACAAGAGCACTGAAAAAAAGGAGCAGTTCTCGTACTTACAACCGTCATAGCAACTCCAGAATCATGGAATTCAAATTTGGGCATTTGGCAACCAAAATATGCATTTATGACGCAAGCTCAGACCATTCCCATCCATCTTCCAACAAGCAAAGTCATGGAAGGATTGCGATTCGCTTAATGACTGCAGAGATCTGCTTAATGACCATTACAAAAGGCTCACCAAAAAACAAGGGAGGGAGGAAGAGAGAGCGGATACAAAAATACAAGTCTGAAATAGAGAGAAGGGGGGGGGAAAAAAACCTGAATATGGAAATTGTTCAGAAGCTTGCTTTCATATTCCGCACAAATCCATTTATTAAATCCTGAAAAAGGCCTCTTGTTCCATTTTTATATCGGCTCAGTGAAACAGTCCACATTTCTTATCCCCCCCACCAACCCCCATTCACCATGAATTCCACTGTTGACAGCAAAAATCTGGTTGAATAGCTTTTTATTTCCTCGCTGGTCCTTCCAGGGACGCACCACAACTGCGCACAAATCCTCGTTCCTCTTTTGTTGGTCCACAACTTCACATGCCACAGAGAGTAGGAATTCTCCACTGGAGACACCAAGGCTACTTTGCCCGGTTATTGCAAAATTATGTATTTATTTTTGGGATGGTTCTATTCAGTGGTGGGATTCCATTTTTGTTTTACTACCGGTTCTGTGGGCGTGGCTTGGTGGGCGTGGCAGGGGAAGGAGCCTGTAAAATCTCCAGTCAGAGGCGGGATTGGCTCAAACTTTCCGCTACCAGTTCTCCAGAAGTTGTGAATACCACCTTTGGTTCTATTTTAAATCAGGGACGCGGTGGCTCCGTGGCTAAGACGCTGAGCTCGTCGATCAGGAAGGTCGGCAGTTCGGCGGTTCGAATCCCTAGCGCCGCGTCACGGAGTGAGCTCCCATTCCTTGTCCCAGCTTCTGCCAACCTAGCAGCTTGAAAGCACATAAAAAAATGCAAGTAGAAAAATAGGGACTCCTTTGGTGGGAAGGGAACAGTGTTCCTCCGTGCGCCTTTGGCGTTTATTTCTGCCGGCCACATGACCACAGAGACGTCTTTGGACAGCGCTGGTTCTTCGGCTTTGTAATGGAGATGAGCACCGGCCCCCTGGAGCCAGAAATGACTAGCACAGATTCCTAAGTTGTAGGAAGTTTGTGTCTTCTTCTAGTTGGCTATCTCTTTCTTTCTTTCTTTCTTCTTTCTTTCTTTCTTTCTTCTTTCTTTCTTTCTTTTTCTTTCTTTTCTTTTCTTTCTTTCTTTCTTTCTTCTTTCTTCCTTCCTTCCTTCCTTCCTTCCTTCCTTCCTTCCTTCTTTCCTTCCTTCTTTCTTTCTTTCTTTCTTTCTTTCTTTCTTTCTTTCTTTCTTTCTTTCTTCTTTCTTTCTTTCTGTGTGTTTCACTCAGGCTTGGCGTGCAGAGGACTTTGAATCATCATGTGATTCATCCGTGTTCAAGGCTCTGCACAATATTTATTTTTCCCCCCTCGGATGATTAAGCAGCTTAAAAATAAACTTGGAAGCCTTCGAGAAGAGGGATGAGGGGGCTCCATCTGCATCGCAGATGGCCACCTCTGTCCTGCCAGATGTGGATCGCTTGGGAGCCCAAACAAACCAATGGTGAGCCACCCTGGGAAATCCAGGATGTCCCTCTTTTATTTTACTTTAATTTTATTTTGGTGATTTACACAACAGGCTGTGAAGCCAAGAATTCAACCTGGAAATAAGGAGAAACTTTCTGACAGTGAGAACAATCAACCCATGGAACAGAAGTTGCCCTTGGAAGTTATGGGAGCTCCATCACTTGAGACTTTCAAGAAGAGATTGGACTCCCATCTGTCAAAAATGGTATAGGATCTCCCACTTGGGAGGGGGGTTGGACTAGATGATCTACAAGGCCCCTTCCAATTATCTGTTATCTGGTTTAACAGGCAACACGATACAGATTTACAGCAGATCATACAACTGAGGCACGATAGCAGTTTTCCAATATCTGAGGGGCTGCCCCAAAGAAAAGGGGGTCAAACTATTCTCCAGAGCACCTGAAGGCAGGACAAGAAACAATGGGTGGAAACTAATCAAGGAGAGAAGCAACCTAGAACTAAGGAGAAATTACGACAATTAATCAGTGGAACAGCTTGCCTTCAGAAATTGTATGCTCCAACACTGGAAGTTTTTTAAAAATATGTTGGATAACTATTTGTTTGAAGTGGGTGTAGGGTTTCCTGCCTAGGCAGGGGTTGGACTAGAAGACCTCCAAGGTCCCTTCCAACTCTCCTATTCTATTTAGTGGCTGTTCCAAGTTACAATGGCACTGATAAAAGGGTCTTTTGGCCATTTTTCCATGCTTTCGACCCCTGTAGCATCCCCAAAAGATCGAAATTTGGATGCTCGGCGAACGACTCATACTTATGATGGTTGCTGTGTGCTTCCTGGGGTCACGCAATCCCCTTTGCTGACCTTTTGACAAGCAAAGTCAATAAGGAAACTGTATTTACCTAACAACTGGGTCACTGCAGCGATTCACTTAACAATTGTGGCAAGAAAGGTCGTAGAACGGGACAAAACTCACTTAACGACTGTCTCATTTAGCAATGGAAATTTGGAGCTCAATTGTGGTCGTAAGTCAAAGACTACTTCACTGGACATCAACAGCATTTGGGGGAACAATAACTTTAAAATAGGGGGTAGCCCTCTATAGGTGTGTGATGACCCGGAGTGTAACACAAACGTAACAAAATCCAAAATGTAAATAAATGTCCTTTAATGCCTCCAACTTGGCCTCACTGTTCAATAATTCTCAGTTGGAGATGAAACGTACTCAAAAATAGTCTTCAAAAGAAAGCAATACAGTCCGAACTTAATGAGCAGATAGAGGTGAAATAAAAAAACCAAAACAAACTACAATGAAGGAAATTCCACAACGGACCAGGATAAGTAATTACCAAATTCAAGGAGATAACAAGACACAGTCCTTTAACCAAGATAAGTTCAGCCCAAAATAAAACACACATTGAACGCTGTGTTTTAACTGTCTCTCTAATATACTATTCTCCCCAGCTGCAACCAATGAGGGGGATCATGGCCGCTTCCTCTCTCATAAGTCAAGTTGTTCCCTTCTCTGTTCCTCCCTGCGTGCCCTAGGATGAAGAGGGGATGGGCCTGGGTCTTCCTCTGACTGCTCAGCTGGCCTCTGCCCTTCCTCAGCCTCCTCTACTACAACTTCCAGAGCCACACCTCCACTGGCTGTTCCTCCTCTCCCTCAGAGTCCGACTCTAACAAGGGCATGACAAGGTGTCCAATAACTACTAATCTTGGCTAGATGGAAAGCTATAACATAGAAATTGAATAAATAAATATATCAATCAAAATAAAGCATCCACCTTTCAGACGGATTCAATCTGGTGGGTCTTTTACTCAAATACACCCTGATTTCCCAAGGAGAAAATGTTTGCCAGCCAGATCAACCAAGATTTAACGGAAGATCGAAATTAAATCCCAGGACCTTTTTCCTGCAAAATGTTTTAAAGTTCTCTTTCGAGCTATTTTCTCAAGCATTTTTCGGTTTTCCATTTTTGGGATTTCTGCTGTTTTAAGATGATCCAGCAGCTACGACGAACAAGGTCCAAATTTTCAGAAATCGGAGGAGAGCAGAACAATTGTGTTGTGAACTATCGAAAAAGGCATTGTGGAGTTTCTTGGAAGGAAGGAAGGAAGTCTACGAAGAGGGGCAAAAAAAAAAACTAATAGAAAAACAAGGGCACCTCTGTCCAGCAAAGAAAAAAAATTTTTTTTGCACCCGAAGGCTTCCGTTTTGCAAATTAGTTTTTCCTTAAATTGTCTGGGTCGAAATTCGCATTGTTCCATGATTTTCAAAGCAAAACTACGGAGATGGTTCCAGATTTCTTGTTTTTTGAGGCATGGAAGAAGTCCCAACATAAAACAGCTCCAAGGAAATGGGATCCCCGCTGGGAATGCATTTTCCTTTTCACCTCAAAGGATTTACTGGATCCAACACTTCCTTGGATTAAAATTTCAATGGAACAACAACAAACAAAAAAGGTTAAAAAACACATCACAATAAAATGTAAAGTCTCCAAAGTAGTCCATGAATCAGCCTGTGCTTGCAACAGCACATACAGGTAGTCCTTGACTTACAACGAAACCATTTGAAATTTTGGTGGCACTGCTCGCACTTACAACCATTGCAATATCCCAAGTCACATGATCAAAATTCAGGGTTTTTTGGCAACTGACACCTTTTTTTGTTGTTGATGGTTGCAGCATCCTGGGGACACACGTTTGCCAATTGGGATTCGTTTAACAACTGCATAATTCATTTAACAACTGTGGCAATTCAAAGGCCTTGCTTAGCGACAACATATTTTGGACTCCATTGTGGTCATAAGCCAAGGACTAGCTCTACTGTAGTCACTTTAACTAGCCCTGGATAGCAGTGATTGTGTGGCCACCCAGTTCCACATCAGGAGAAAAACCAGTTTGAATGCTGTTCATCGAAAATTAACCCTGAATATCATTGCAAAACACAGCAACTTGCATGCATGAACTCCCAGCGAAAAGGTGGAATTTTCCAGAAATGTCTTTTAATACCTTTCCACAGTGCAAAAAAAAACAACAACAGATTTTATCAGTAGTAATAAAAATGGGCTCTGATTTCTGGAAAGCTATTTTTAATTTTTTTTTAAAACGTGTAAAATTTTTCCCCTGGTTCAACTGAGAGAAACAGTAAAAACAGATGCTTGGAAAATTCAACTTCCTGCTGAGATATCGCTTTCCTGTCCACATTACACAGCCCCAAAACAATTCAATACGAAGAGTAACCAGAGAATACATTAAGTGGTTTCCCTTTCTCGAAATATGCATTTGTTCGCATGTATCACACAGGGAACCGAAAATAAGACAAATGAGATTACATCATATACTTTTTTTTTTCCTTCAAGGCCTCTTAAATTGCTATAGAAATAAAGGCCAGAAGCTATTAGAAAGAATAACGCCGTTTATTGCTAGCAACAATTGACTCTACTATGTAATTACTTCGTTGTAGTTTGAGCGACTCACAACTCTTCAGGCGCTTTGCCTTCAGCTCCATGACACAATAATTGGTATTATTGGCTCTAAAAATATCTCGTGCTATAAAGGCTGGATCCAAAAGAGCTACTCAAGATTCAGATATGGGTCCTCTGAAGATAATCCTTGATCACAAATATTCCTACCTGACTTTAGCACTTTACAACTGCTCCTTCTTCTCTCCCCCAAAACCAGTAAGAAGGAATTGGAGCTACCAAGAAATAATAATAATAATAATACAACCACTAGTCTGAAGATGGCTTGTATTGCAGATTTCATGGCTCTGATAAATGATTTGGGTCCTACAAGCCCAGATTTTTGCCTTCAACCAACTTTTGTTGGTGAGAATATTTTTGGGTGAGAAGACAAGAGATGAAGATAGCAACATGGGCCAAACTATTCAAGAGAAGCTTTGAGAAACTGTTCCTTCCAAGGTGACTCATTTGGAAAAGGTTATGGGAAAAGGACACATACACACACACACACACAGAGAGAGATGGTATTGCTAGTAGAAGTGCACACAATACAAAGTTCACAGGAATATGACAAATGTACATTGCACCAGCTGTTTGTTGACCTGGAGATATGAAGACACTCCCAAGCCAGACCAAAGAAAGCAAATACAAGTCGTATAGAAAGATTTGTGTGTGCGTCAGAGCTGCAATTGGGTTGAGGACTGAAGTCTTGCCCATCTAGGGAGAGAAAGGTTTGGGGTGACTGCCCTACGGGGTGGCGACCTGGGTTGGAAAAGTCGCTGCCTGCAGAAGATCTAACACCAATTCCTGGTGAAGTCCCCACTGCAGAAAAACACGCATTGCTTAATTCTGGGGTCCTTGGTTGCTTGGGGCTTGGCTGTTTTCTTGCATGATCCAACTAGGTAACATCAACAGTGCTAGAAGTTTGCTCAGAGAGAAAAGTCCATTCTCTTCTAGCACTGATGATGTTACTTAGTTGGGTCATAAAACGTCTGTAAGAAAATAAAAGCCAAGCTTGGAGAGCACCAAGGACCCTTCAGTTCTCCTCCTCCTCCTCCCTGCATCCCCTCTCCCTTTCTAGCACTGATGATGCTACCTAGTTGGGTCATGAAATATCTGCAAGACAACCACCAAGCTTAGAGAGCACCAAGGACCCCACACTTCTCCTCCCCCTCCCCTCCCCCTCTCCACAAAACCCCCACTCCCTTCTAGCACTGATGATGTTATCTAGTTGGGTCACAAAATGTCTGCAAGAAAAGAAACCAAACTCAAAAGAACACCAAGGAAACTGCAGCTCAACTCTGAACTGCAAATAGTCTCTTCTATGCCGCTACCTAATCAGCTCGGAATGATTTGGCCATGTAGATGGCCGTACCTTCCTTCTACCCCTTTAGCTTCTCTCTGTAGTTGCAAAGCCTTAAACCCTAAGGGGCTATAGTAGACTGCGTGCACTCTAGAAACATGGCGTTATTGCTGCAAACGAGGCTTCATTCATCAGACTAATGACCTGTCCCATAAGGTGGCGTCACAGGTAAGCACAGTTATCTTCCCTATTCATGTCCAAAACCTGAAATATTCCTCTTTTTAAATAAATAAATAGATTCAGTAGCAGTCTCCTTACAACTGGGCTAATTTTGTGAGCAATTGTGATAAATGCTAACAAGCAAGATATCAGCCAATGGAATCCCTAATGCTTCTGTGTCTGTGTCTGTAATTTTAATTATAGCCAGCATGTATTCTTGTGCAACTGAGCTTGATCTTAAATATTTCCCCTTGCTCTCTTTTTCAGTTTTTTAACGGGAACCTGGTGATTCACCGTAGTTTTATGCTGAGACAGATGCTGCCATGACAGGATGGGAACCAAGTGTGCACCATTGCTTAACTAACCGAGGTTCCTAACCAAGATGAGCAATCTATCAAGAAGCTGGCCAGCCTTTCACCCATGCAGTAGAATAGAATAGAATAGAATAGAATAGAATAGAATAGAAGAGAAGAGAAGAGGAGAGGAGAGGAGAGGAGAGAGGAGAGGAGAGAGAGGAGAATAGAATAGAATGGAGAATAAAAAAGAAAATAGAGAACAGAATAGAGAATAGAATAGAAAATAGAGAAGAGAGAATACTATTTCAGACAGGTAGCTGTCCAGTCTCTTCTTAAAACCTCCAGTGATAAACAGAATTAAAATTAGAAGAATAGAATAGAAAAGAATAGAATATAGAGAAGAATAGGAATAGAATAGAATAGAATTATAGAGTTGGAAGGGACCTTGGAGGTCTTCTAGTCCAACCCCTGGTCAGGCAGGAAACCCAATCCCATTTCAGACAATTGGCTATCCAATCTCTTCTTAAAAACTTCCGGTGTCGGAGCATTGTATGGAGCAAGTGTAGCGATGGAGAAATCAGGGCTAAACAATGTTAAGAACACACAAACAGGTACGTCCTTCACTTACAACAGAGTTGGAAGACACAGAATTTCCATGGCTAAACAAGGAGGTGGTTATGGGAGTTGGCTCCAATTTTACCACCTTTTTTTTGGTTTTTTTTTGACAAGGTTTATAGGCAAATCACGAGAGTCGTTATACCAAATCACGCTGATAAATTCTGAGCAAATCTGGCTTCCCGCATTGACTTAGTTTGTGGGAACCTGGTTAAGGGAATTTTGCCCCATTTAATGAACTTTCTTTCTGCCGTTGTTAAGTGAATCGCCATGGTTGTTAAATTTAGTAACATGGTTGTTAAGTAAATCTGGCTTCCCACTTGACTTTTCTCATCAGAGGGTGGCAACCGTCCTAAGTACATGTCAGTTGCCAAGCCTCTGAATTTTGATCTCGTGACCACGGGGATGCCATAACGATTGTAAGTATGAAAAACAGCCATCAGTCACTTTTTCAATGCCACTGTAACTTTGGTCACTAAGTGAACTGTCATAAGTCAAGGACTGCCTGTATTTGGGAGGGATGCGAATTCCAAATCAAACCGGAGCCCGAATAAATTGCCCAAATATATAATATTAAAGCAAAAATGGTGCAAGAGAAACGTCAGATTATGCATTCCAGCGTGCTTTGTTCACATTTTCCCCCACCCACCCCAAAAAGTTGGAATCCTTCTTATCAGCTACCACCACATTCAAACTGTCGACAGTAGCAGATTGATAAAAGTCCTTCCCCCGGAAAATGGAGGTTGGGGAAAAAAAAATAGGAAAGTTGAATTTTCCATCCCCTTAAAAGGGAGGGACGAGGGAGGTTGGAAGAGTTGACATAAAGAAATGGATCTCCCAATTATTAAATTGCAAAAATTGCTAATTATTACATTGCAAAAATTGCTAAAAAGGCAATTTTTCAACATTTGGCAACTTTTAAGAGTGGTGGACTTCAACTCCCAGAATTCCCCAGCCAGCTAGGCCTGCTTTTTCTCTCACTTAATCTCCTAAAGTGGAGAGAGATTGCAGAGGAAGGGATTACAAGAGAGTAAGCTATGCTGGCTGGAGAATTCTGGGAGTTGAAGTCCACCAGTCTTAAAGTTGCCAAGTTTGGAGATCTCTGTTGTAAGAGGATAAGCTTGTTGAAGCAAGATGGGGGTCATTTGAGTAAAGGTTTTTTTTAAAAACTTTTATAAATTTGTTTTTTTAAAAAAAACATCCAGGTTCGTAACAGCTTTTCCTTAATAATCCAACAATTGCTTATCCAGGGACAGTTTTAAAGTCTCTCTTCGAGATCTGGCCAATATTTTGAACTTTTCCAGCTACCCTCAGTAATTCTCAGGAACTGTCAAGGGTGCTGAAAAAAATTCCTTAAAATCCCTGGAACACAACTGCAATTCCCAGGATCGTTTGCAACCAAGGACCGGCGGCGGCGACGAAATAAACCTGAAAATAAGTCAAATGTATAAATCCACGCAACCCGCCACAATGATAAAAACAGATACAGCTGGAACAGGTCTCTCCTCCCAGATCTAATTCCAACTTTTGCAGGAAAAGCAAATCCACCAATGAAAATTCCAGAAGCAGGAATAGACAAACCGTGCCAAGAAACAGAGAAGGATAATAATTCTGTGCCTGAGGGTCTCTCAAGTGAAGTGAGGAAAAAGACACAGCTTGGCAGGAATTTTTACGCTGAAGTTTCCATACCCAGAACTAGGAAAAGAAGCTCAAGAGAGAAGCAAAGATTACAAGGGTGGGGGGAAAAAAACAGGCCATCTTGGGCTTTTGCAAAATAATGTCCTGGTTTGTTTATTTGTTTAATTTGCCTTGTCCCACATTTCTACAAATATTAACAACACATCCAACAACACATCAGTCCTAACAACACATCCAACTCAGAACTATGTTGACTTACCTTAAAGTGGTCTCTGAGCTTGGTTGTTTTCTTGCAGACATCTCATGACCAAATTAAGTAACATCATCAATGCTAGAACAGGTTTGTATATAAGTAGGGAGCAAATTCTTCCCTCTTCGAGCACTGATGATGTTACTTAGGTGGGTCATGCCAACGTCTGTTAAGAAAACAACCAAACTCAGAGACCACTAAGGACCCAACAGTCCTCCTCATCTTCCTCCTCCCTGCAAACCCCTCTCCCTTCTAGCACTGATGATGTTATCTAGTTGGGTCATGAAATGTCTGCAAGAAAACAACCAAGCTCTGAGACCACTAAGGACCACTCAGTCCTCCTCCTCCTCCTCCCTGCAAACCCCCTCCCTTCTAACATCCTTCATTTCCACCCCAAATATTCTCCTCTATTGCTACCTCAAAGATAAAAAAAACCAGATCTCTTGTGTTGACACACACAGAGAGCCCATGTGTACTTTAACCTCTCCAACGTGTGGTCACAAGGATGGGTTAATAAAAGAGAAAGTGCTTATGATTAACTCTCCTGTTCAGAATGGTTTTGCCTGCATTCTCAGTGACCTCTTTGCTAAAAGGGACTTTCTGTTGTCTGGTGCTCAGAGCATGGCAGGACGCAAAACTGGAACAAAGAGAGACCTGAATGCAACATAGCAAAAGGCATTCAAATACCCCCAAGGGGGTACATGGTCCTAAATCAAGAACTAGTATCTCATTACTGAATACAGGAGGGAGGGAGGCAAAAGAAAGAGAATAGGGAGGGAGAAAGGGAGGAAGGAAAAAGAATAGGGAAGAAGGAAGGAAGGAAAAAGAATAGGAAGGGAGGAAGGATGGAAGGAAGGAAAAGAAAAGGAAGGGAGGAAGGAGGAAGGAAGGAAGGAAGGAAGGAGGGAAGGAAGGGGAGGGAGGAAGGAAGGGAGGAAGGACGGAAGGATGGAAGGAGGAGGAAGGAAGGGGGGGGAGGAAGGAAGGAGGGAAGGAAAAGAATCAGGAGGGAGGGAGGGAGGAAGGAAGGAAAAAGAATAGGAAGGGAGGAAGGACAGAAGGATGGAAGGAAGGAAGGAGGAAGGGGGGAGGGAGGAAGGAAGGAAGGAAGGAAGGAAAAAGAATAGGAAGGGAGGAAGGACGGAAGGAGACGGAAGGACAGAAGGAAGGAAGGAAGGAAGGAAGGAAGGAAGGAAGGAAGGAAGGAAGGAAGGAAGGAAGGAAGGAAGGAAGGAAGGAAGGAAAAAGTGACTAGAAATCGGAGTTTGCGTTTGCAGTCAGAGAAGGAAGGAAATGACTTGGGCTGCAGGAGGAATAGGATGATGTAATTTATTTAGCCCTTCACATCGGCAAGCAACAACTCTAACCTCCATGATTTACAGGTGCTTCACCAGTCCTTCAAAGGGTCTACAGAAACCTTTAACCAAAGCTGTACAAACGGACAAACCTTAATTAGGGAGGGACACCTAGAAAGGGGATTTTTGAAACAACATTGGGAGGGGGCTTCAAGCCAATCCCGTTCATCCAGAGGTTGAATGGGGTTAAAATAAAGATGCTAGAGGCCAGAAGCGGCACCCTTTAGAAAGGAAAGGGGGGTTTATTCCCCAAAGGGGGGGAAAGACCTCGGAGGACCCCCTCACACTACAGCTCCCTACCTTTTGGGATATTTTCATTTGAGGGAAGAGAAGATCTCCTCTACCCCCTCTACACTGAAACCGTTGCAACGATGAGCAAAGGGGAAGGAAGGATGAAAGAGAAAATGGGATACTGGAGGAGAATAAATCAAATAAAATAAAATGGCTCATCGTCGTCGTGAATCCGTTAGGAGGGAAGGAAGAGGCAAAGCACAAAGGGAAAAGGGAAGCCTCATTCCAGCCTTTCCTGCCTTCAAGCCTCCAACTCTGCAATATTTTTGTCTGGGGGGTCGGGGGGGGAGGAGGAGGGATCCTTCCAGCCATTTTTAAGCACCAAATTCCACCAAGGATGGTTTTTTTTTTTTTTTTTGCAATTCTGTTGGAGATCCGGCTGGCTTAGGAGGCCAGGCAGAGTAAAGCCCTTCCCACTCTCCAGCCACTTCTCCATTTTGGGGGGGGGGAGGTGGTGCTGGAAGGCCTGGCTGGAGCTGGGGAGGAGGGGAGGGGGAGGGGGATGGAGGCAAAGGCTGGCAGGGCAGGTATGCAGCGGTGGGTGCCCCTGCTGCCCCCTTGGCCGATTTGCCTGCCGGCCTCCGATGACGTCCATCATGACGTCATTTGCAACCCCCCAAATTCTGCACGTGTTCCCACAGGCCGCTTGCTGCAGACTTGGCTTGGGGATGCAGCCAAAAGAGGAAGGAAGGCGGAAAGGAAGGCCAGGAAGGGGGTTCACCAAGCAGGATCTGCTCTCCTCCTTCCTCCCTTCTTCTATTTCTAGCTCTCTCTTTCCTTCCTTCCTCTCTTTCTTTCTCTCTCTCCCTTCCTTCCCCTTTTCCCTCCTTCCCCTTCTCTTTATTTATATTTCCTCCCTCCCTTTATCTATATATTCTTCCTTCTATTTCTCCCTCTTCCTCCTTTCCTCTTCCTTCCTTTTCTTTCTCTCTCTCCCCTCCCTCTTTCCATCTCTATTTCCTTCCTCTCTTCCTCTATTTCTTTCTCTCCCCTCCCTTCCTTCCCCTTTTCCCTCCTTCCCTTTCTCTTTATTTATATTTCCTCCCTCCCTTTATCTATATTTTCTTCCTTCTATTTCTCCCTCTTCCTCCTTTCCTCTTTCTTCCTTTTCTTCCTCTCTTTCTATCTGTATTTCCTTCCTTCTCTCTTTTCCCCTCTTATTTCCATTTCTTTCTTCTCATTTTTCTTTCTCTCCCCCTTTTTATATTTCCTTCTTTCTCTTTCCATTTCTTTCTTCTTTTTCTTTCTTTCTCTCCCTCCCTTCCTCTTTCCATCTATATTTCGTTCCTTCTCTCTTTCTCCCTCTTCTTTCCCTCTTTCTTCCTTTTCTCCCTCCTTCCCTCTTTCTGTCTATATTCCCTTCCTTCTCTCTTTCTCCCTCTTCTTTCCCTTTCTTTCTTCCTTTTCTCCCTCCCTCCCTCTTTCTGTCTATATTTCCTTCCTTCCTTCCTTCCTTCCTTCCTTCCTTCCTTCCTTCCTTCCTTCCTTCCTTCCTTCCTTCCTTCCTTCCCAGAATAACAACAGGACCTCAGGTTCCCTCCAGGCAGACTAACAATGGCAGCTCTCAGAAACCCTCCCCCACCCACTCCCCCTCCTCAAACCCCAAGGCCTCCCTCTCTAAGGCCTGGGGGGGGGAGGGGTGTTCTTGGGAATGCTACAGGAAGAAGGTTCTTCCAGGGAAGCAGAACCAAGCGGGGAATTCACACACAGGGACTGGCGACGCTCCAATTCAACCTTGGAAGTGGATGCAACTAACCACCCCTGGGCTTTGGGGACGGGTCCTCTCATCAGCCGCTATTTCTGGAAAAGGGGGGAAATAGGTGGCTTTCAGAATTCAGAGACCCCTCCAGTTTCCCCTCCTCCCCTCCCCTCCTTCCTAGCCAGGAATCGAGGTTAAGGCAGCACTTGGGAGAGGGAGGGAGAGGGGGCTCCCGGGCAGAGATGAAAGGGAAAGCAGCAGATCAGGAAAGGCTTTGGGGGAGGGGGCTCCGGGGAGGGAGGAAACCCCCGACCCAGTTGCTTCTCGGGCCCCCTCCCCGCGAAAAGCAGCTTTGGAAAGATCCGCGGGGGCCGGGAGAAAAGTTTGGGGGAGGGAAAGGAAAGGGGAGGCGAAGGGAGAATCAGGGCGCCGCACGTAACACCGGGCGGCTGGAACCAAGCAAGACGGCGAAGGCTTCACTCCCCCAAATAGAAATAATCCCCCCCACTCAGGAGCTCCCCTTCCCCCAACCCGGCCCCATCGCTCCCAGCCACGGACCAAGGGGGTGGGGGGGGGGAGGAGAGCCGAAAGTCATCCGGCTGAGCTGGCAGCTGCAAAGGAGGCTGGCTGGGGAGGATGGGTCTGCAGCTCGGCTGGGGAGGAGGATGGGAGGATGGGTCTCCGTTCAGTTGCAATGATGGGCTCAGCTGGGGAGGGGAGAATGGGTCTCCCCTGCTCAATTGGGGAGGATGGGTCTCCCGTTCAGCTGGGGAGGATGGGTCTCCCCGCTTAGCTGGGAGGATGGGTCTCCCGCTCAGCTGGGGAGGATGGGTCTCCCCGTTCAGTTGCAATGATGGGTCTCCCCGCTCAGCTGGGGAGGATGGATCTACCCGCTTAGCTGGGGAGGATGGTTCTCCCTGCTCAGCTGCAATGATGGGTCTCCCGCTCAGCTGGGGAGGATGGGTCTACCCGCTCAGCTGGGGAGGATGGATCTACCCGCTTAGCTGGGGAGGATGGTTCTCCCTGCTCAGTTGCAATGATGGCTCTCCCGCTCAGCTGGGGAGGATGGATCTACCCGCTTAGCTGGGGAGGATGGTTCTCCCTGCTCAGTTGCAATGATGGGTCTCCCGCTCAGCTGGGGAGGATGGGTCTGCCGGCCCTCGCAGGAGGGGCCGAGCGAGGGGAGCCGCCGCGTCCCCGCCGGGCTGACCTGCTGGTACTGGGCGTCCTCAGGCCGGAACTCGTCGGGTGCGGCCTCCCAGCTCAGGCTGAAGTGCGGCAGGCGATGCAGCAGGTTGACCCACCAGGGCGGCGAGTAGCTCACCCCCCGCCGCCGCCGCCGCCGCCATCCCCTCCCGGCCTGGCAAGAGGAGCGCCCGTGGCCCGCAGCTGGCAGCGCCGCCGCTTCACGCCCGCCCGCCGCCGCCGCCGCCGCCCCTGCGCCGCCTCCTCCTCCTCCTCCTCCGGCTGCTGCTCCGTCCATGCGCCCGGCTGAGCTCCGGCCGCCCCGGCCGCCGCCCCGCATGGCCCGAGCGTCCCTCCGCCCCGGCCGGCCGGCGCTCTTTGTTCGCCCGGAGCCTCGCCTGCTCCGCCTCGGCCGACGCGCCGCCCCCGCCGCCTGGCACCGCCCGGGAAGCGGCAGGAGGAGGAGGAGGAGGAGCCGGGCAGCCCGGCTGAGCCAGCGGCGGCGGCGGCGGCGGGGAGGGAGAGACCCGGACTGCCCTGCCTTGCCCGCCCGCGGGGTCTGCGCCCGTAGCCGGCGGAGGGGGAGGATGGCCAGGAAAGAACCGGGGCGCCTTTATGGGGGGGGAGGAGAGGCTCCTCGTGGCCCCGGCGGCGGCTTTGGTCCTCTCTTGGCCCGAATGCCTTGCCGGACTTGGGTAGGAGGGCGGAAGAGACGATCTCTTAAGGTCCCTTCTTTTCTTCTTCTTCTTTCCCTCCTTCCTCAGTGAATTGATGCGCCAAGGATGCCCACTGATGCCTCTTCCGGGTTATTATGCGGCCCGATCTGTGCCAGCTGCTGAACCTGGGCAGGAGGACGGAGGAGATGATCTTTTAAGGTCTCCTCCTGCCTCTTCTTCCTCCCCCTTAATTCAATGATTTGATGGGCCAGTCAAGCCCATTGATGCTGTTTCCCCCCACACAAGGGGCCCGATCTGTGCCAGCTACTGAACCTGGGCAGGAGGACGGAGGAGATGATCTTTTAAGGTCTCCTCCTCCTCCTCCTCTCTTCTTCCTCCTCCTTCCTCTTAGTTCAATGATTTGATGGCCCACTGATGCTGCTTCCCTGACACGAGGGGCTGTGATGCACAGATGCCCTCTTAAGGTCCCTTCTCCTTCCTCCCCTTCCCTCTTGGGCTGAACGATTTGAGGGCAGAGAGTCAAAAGCGGGTAGTAGCTCTCCAACCCAGAGCAACCTGGCGAGAGAGAATCCTTTCGCTTTTAGTATCCGCCTGTCTGAAAACGTGGCAGCTTTGACTACAACTCCCAGGATTCCCCAGCCGGCATTGCTAGCCAGCCACAAAGGGGAAGAGCATTGCATCCCCCCCATAGTCTACTGTAGAACTTGGGTTCCTCTCATTAAACCATCAACGGCCAGCCAAACTGACCCGTTCCAGGCAATGCAGAAATGACAGAATAACAAGAGTTTGAAGGGACCTGGTGAGTGGCGGGATTCAGCCGGTTCGTACCAGTTCAGGAGAACTGGTTGTTAGCTTCCTGGGCAGTTTGGTGAACTGGTTGTTGGAGGAAATCATTAGGGCAGAGAAACTATTTGAATCCCACCGCTGGACCTAGTCCAACCCCATTTTTCAAGCAGGACGCCCTCTACCATTTCAGACAAGGGGTTATCTAAGTTTCTTCTTAAAAATCCTCCACCGATGCGAAGGCTATTAGTCCCTCTCACTCCTTGTAAAGGCAGAGCTAACCTTGTGCAAACATTACTCTCTCGTTTCCGTCATTTGCAGCGGATTTTCTGCAGTTTGCCTTCCTTCTGCTCTGGTACTAGGGCCCTGATTCTGTTTGGCTGCTTTGCTCCATGCAAAAATAAATAAATAAAAATGCTTTTTTCCCCCTTCCTCCTTTCATACAAGCTCGCGCCAAAGGCTCAAACGTTATTCAGTTACTCCAAGCCTTAGATGCAGTTTTGGAAACGGCCCTCCTTCGTTTCCCTGGCTCGAATTAAACGCTCGTCACGTGGCGATCCGTGGATGTGCTACACATTATGCTCCGCGCAGCGTAAAACTGGGCCTGGGCCAGCCCCATATTGGAATAATTTAGCACCAATCTTGCCTGGATGAAATTAAACACCCCCCCCTTTTTTTTTTTCAGAAGGCAAAGCAAATAAATCCTTTTTAAGACGAGGAAGAAGTTTGTTCCGATTTTGGCTTCAAGACGGTGCCAAGAAAGGGAACATGATCACAAGTAGCCATTGTTTTAAATATAAATATATATATATTAGATTTATTGCCAGGCCTCCTGCGAAGATTGCAAATGGTTTGCATTAGGGAGGAATGCGCCCCAATGAGAAATACAAACTTGGGGTGTGCTTTCCAGGAATCATTCAAGGAGGACCCTCCATTTTAATTCAAAAGTCCATCCTGTGGATTATATACTGTTTGCTCCACCTCTTTGTTATGGACCTTTTGCTTAATTATTACTGAAATGCAGTATTTAAGAAAAGGTGGGTGTCAATATTTCGGATGGTTTCATCCCGAGAATAGAGCAGCCTTTGTGAAGTGGGCATAAAGTGGAGGACCTTCAAATCTTCTCCATCCCCAAATAATGTCCTAATGCAATTAAAACAGTCTTTTAAAATGCAGCCCACCGACTCACACGGCTCGTATGCCGACTGTGGGACTTTTTTTTAAAAAAAGCTGGTCCGAATGAGTGCCCACACGCTTTTCCTTGCTCCTGAAGCTTTCCTGGACTTCCTTTCTCGTCTCAAAGGGCTACAGCCACCGAGGAAATCTTTTGGATGCTGGCTCACGTGTATAAGCGCCCCAACGTGCCTACCGTCCCTGTCCTATTGTTTCTTTTATTTTTCTTATATGTATCCTTCTATTCATAACTATGGTTTTACTTATACCTATTATCTTGTAAGCAATTGACAAACCAAATAAAATAAAAAATAAAAAATAAATGCACGAGTATGCAAAAGGTTTAAATTTTAAAGGTAGTCCTTTCCTAGGAGCGATAAAAGGTCATTTGTTTGCTCACTTAGGACAAACTAAAATGGCTCGCAAAAGGAAGTGATTCCTTCCTTCCTTCCTTCCTTCCTTCCTTCCTTCCTTCCTTCCTTCCTTCCTTCCTTCCTTCCTTCCTTTCCTCTTTTCTCTCTCCCTCCGTCTCTCTTTTGCAAGTGTGGGAGCCTGTTATGGGTTTTGTAAGCCTGTCTCTATCTGCCTTTCTTGAGCAGCGAAAAGACAACACCCTGATCAGAATAGCACCACCAGGCCCCCTTCCCAAACCTCCGGCCTTCACAGCAGATCAGCCTTGTGCCTCCAGATAAGCTCTGAAGCTCCCAGCTCAGCATCTCCTCCCCTTCCTTTTGCATCTCCTCAATTACATCACTGCAATGGCAGGTCATCAGTGCTGGAAGGGAGAGGGGGTTTGAAGGGAGGAGGAGGAGGAGGAGGAGGAGGAGGAGGAGGAGGAGGATGATAATAATAATGAGGAGGAGGTGAAGAAGAGGAGGAGGAGGAGGAGGAGGAGGAGGAGGAGGAGGAGGAGGAGGAGGAGGAGGAGAGAAGAAGAAGAAGAAGAAGAAGAAGAAGAAGAAGAAGAAGAAGAAGAAGAAGAAGAAGAAGAAGAAGAAGAAGGAGGAGGAGGAGGAGGAGGAGGAGGAGGAGGAGGAGGAGAGGAGGAGGGAGGAATAATTGTGGGGTCCTTGGTGCTCTCTGAGCTTGGTAGTTTTCTTGCAGATGTTTCATTACCCAACTACATAGCATCATCAATGCTAGAAGGGAAAGGGGTTTGCAGATAGGAGGAGGAGGAGGAGGAGGAGGAACAAGAAGAAAAAGAAGAAGAGGACCATGGGGTCCTTGGTGCTCTCTGAGCTTGTTTTCTTACAGACATTTCCTGACCCAGCTAGGCAACATCATCAGTACTGGAAGGGTTTGCTCTCTGGCCTGGCTGTGGATTAACCAAGATGCCGCCCTTCAGTAGCCTTTGCCTTGGTGCCCATACCCCATACTTTTATCTGGCATTATCTTGGCAGATTAACCACAGTCCCTGCCTTGTTGCTTGCAAGCGGCCAGCCTAAAACCGGAGTGGAAATGCAGACAGAATATTTGCCCTGCTGAATGAAGGGACGAACGTGGCTTAAACCCAAAAGCCAACATTAGAAACTCCTTCTCCGTTCCTGCTCTCGCGGCCGAAGGTTGCCTTTTGAATAATGAAATTGTGCCCTGCGCTTATCCTGGCCTGGTGAAGATCTTGCAATCCGTGAGATCCTGTTTGATCCTATTTAGGAGCTGCACCTTACAAGGAAGCAGATGGTGAGCAATCCCTTCACAATTGTGGCTCACTTGCCTGGGCTGCTGTCTGTAATTTTTGAGGCGCTTCCTACGCCGCTTTGCCTAATACCCTTCTCCACCCACGCCTTCTGTTCCTTTGTTTGAGAGAGCAACGTGGGAAAATGCAAAGAGAGGGTAACAAGACGCTCGGTGGCTGGTTTGACAAAGCAGCCAGCCTGTTTCCTCGGGCAGAATTGGCCAAGTGAAAACTTACTTATTGGAAAAGGCTTTTAGGGGAAGGAGGAGGAGGAGGAGGAAATGCCCTGTTTTCAATGTGCATCTTGCTCCCTTTGACCTTGGCTGCCTCCATCACGACCGGCCGCTTGCAATGCTGCAAGGGACCAACACACATGCCTTGAAGATGCTCCAAACAGAGTCTGAAGGTACAACTTCATTGTTGTCTTCACAACTTTTCTGGATGGTGGCGGTGCTGGCGGTGATGATTTGCAATTCTGGGATCCATAAATCCCTGCAGGACACCAGAATGAAGAGAGCTAACTCCATTTTTCCATACCAGGCTGTTCATATGCCATTTTTTATGAATTCGGATCTTCGGTGGTTAAAAGTCATTCTCTAAAAACAGCTAGTGAGATGGAACCTTCAAGAGCTTGAAAAATGATGTCTGCTTTTAATTAGACCCTCAGATGCTTTGTTTATGTCATTGTAAACCGAGGAAGGAAGGAAGGAAGGAATGAGGGAGGGAGGGGAAGGAAGGAAGAAAGAAGGAAGATGAAGATAGAGGAAGGCAGATGAGGGAAGGAGGGAGAAGGGAAGAAAGAAGGAAAAGAAGTGAAGGAAGGAAGATGGAGAAGACAGAGAAAGAAGTGGAAGGCAGGCAAGGAAGGAAGGAGGGAGGGACGGAGGGATGGAGGGAAGGCAAATGCTAGGTTAAAAAACAAATCCGTTTTTCCCACTGCTGTCAAATACCAGAAGGTCAGTCCTTGACCTTAGTTAAGTTTAGGGATTTGACAACAGGAAGTCAACAAGAAGTCAACAGACCAGATGTGTTCAGCTCTGCTTTTGGCACGGCTCCTCCATTTTGCTAAAAATGCAAAGGAGTTGTGAAACTTGAGCTGTGCGGCTTAATGCAAAATATCCTTTAGCTCCCTCTACCCATAACCTCTTCCTTTTCTCTCATCTCTCCCCGTTGTGCAAAGCAACGCTGCTTGCGGTTGCTGGGCTGATACCAGGTAAGATTCCACCTCTCCCATTTCTTTCCTCAAGACCAGATCCATCTTTATCGCTGTATTCTGCACCACCTAAAGCCAACACAGTCACATAAGCAAGAAGAGTCCCTTTATTATCTCCAACTTTGCCCACAATGTCCAGGTTACCTTCGGCTGGAGAACAACCTCTCGCAAGAACAGCCTTTAAGTGGAGGAAATTCAGTCCGAAAACAAAGTAGGTACAAACTGTAACTAAAAATCCAAACAAATCACACTGCAGCAATTAGCTTGACAGGGCAGGAGGAGGAATTGCAGACTTGAAAGGCCAGCAAAACACACACAGTTGGGAAGACGCCAGGAACCCAGATAAGCCACGATGATACCAGAGAAATTCATGTTTGTTCCCAACATGTTGCTGTGCACAACTTTCCTTTTTAAACTCTCTGTTCCCAGCTGCAGCTAATGAAGGGAATCAGGGCCCTTTCCTCCCCCGTAAGCCATGCAACTCACATTGCTCCCTTCTCCATTCCTCCCTGCGTGCCCTAGGATGAAGAGGGGGTGGGCCTGGGTCTTCCTCTGAATTCTCTCTCCCTTGCTCTACCTTTTCCCTGCTCTGCCCACCCGGACTGTGCCCTCCCCCAGTTTCTTCCACAGCCAATGGAGCCCACTCCCATTCCCTGTCAGCTGCTCTGAATCAGATTCCGACAGGGGCGTGACACCTGTTCTTTTCCAAACCAACCTCTTCCAACAGGACTGTCCTCAAACTCTTGTCCATAAGATTGTCGCTCACTGAGCTTATCTCTGAGATAGGCCATCGTTTCACACCTGGCATCCAGAACTCCGCTGTTCTGCTCTTCTCCACAAAGCACTGAAGAGCAACTCATTCTTGACTACGAATGGCTTACAAATATTCAGATGTCTGGCTGCTGAGGAAGGAAACCCAGCTGTTGCTCTCTCTTGAAACACAACAAGCATTTGATCTGCTTTTTCTCATCTTTGTGCTGAGGGATTCAATTGAGCTGCCTTCCCGGGTCTTGCTCAACCAAGGACAGAGAAAGACCTTGCATTTTTCAAAAGATCTTGCCCGAGTGTGCTTTTTGTGGTTTCTCCTGCTGGGCATCCCAGTCCATTATTTTTTTGGGGGAAATGGGCTAATTTCATTAAATAAGCTGCCTGAAAGCATTCCCCAAGCCGCAGAAGCACATTTCACAAGGGTGTGAAACAAACTGGCTCTCTCACACAGCCAGACCTCCCAACAGGCAGCATTGTGCCAAACAAGTGATGTAACCCGTTACCGTCACTCTGGACAGCGGAAGCCAAACTAGAACCAAGCCAGTTTCTCGGGTTGGGTTGGGTTGAGGGGTTTTACATAAGACTTCCCTTGTCAAGAACCCCCTTAGATTAACGAAGGCTCAATCCCGTCGGAAACACCACTCTCTCTCTTCCTTGCCTCCTGTTTGTAAGAGCTTTGTTACGCTGCTGCTCGCTGTTGTGAGAAAGAGGATCTGGTGCCATCAAATTACTCATCCTGGTTAGCTTTCCACCCCCCCTGAGGACTAAAGTCTGGGAAATATTTTGCTCCTGTCTTGGCTTGACTGATCTAATGAAGTCCAAGAATTCCCCCAGCCCTGCTAAGACAAGCT
Source organism: Notechis scutatus (assembly GCF_049901735.1). Lineage (NCBI taxonomy): Eukaryota > Metazoa > Chordata > Lepidosauria > Squamata > Elapidae > Notechis > Notechis scutatus. The sequence goes on along the minus strand of NC_142020.1, from coordinate 14,609,383 downwards.
TCTTGGAGGTTAATTACAGCTCGCTCACCCTGCCTCCAAATTAATAAGACACCAGCTGAGCCAATGTTGTTAGCGAGTGAACCATGGACAGTCTCGTCCCGGGAAAAACCGACGGGTTTAGAAAGCACGCCGTGGTTCCCTTCGGTGGGGACGATCACCGTGCTAATAGAAAGAGCAGCTAGATTTCATCTGCCGGGCTCAGAAAATGGTGAAACCGCTCCTCCTCCTCCTCCTCTTCCTCCTCCTCCTTCATTGCCTCTGCTTTGGATGGTTTCCAACACCTGCCTCTCTGGGAATCCTATATCTGGGAAGGTTTCCACTGTTGGATTCCGCAGGTCTCGCCTGGTGGGGCTCTCCTTCTTGACTGCAGAGTCTAGCATGAAGGGCATTCAGCCAGAGATAAAGAACAGGCCCTGTTCTTTGATTGGACAAGCATTCGGGGTCAGGAGAGAGACCAACATCTTCAGGCTGAACGGGGAAAGAGACTGTCTGGAAGGCAAACAAGCAACTTTCTCCATGCTCAGGAAAACAACATTTTAACTTCTGTCTCCTGCAAGAGGGAGACAGAGATTGCAGAAGGACTATTTTTTTTCTTTCTTTCTGATTTTAAAAAATAAATACATGGAAAAAGCTAACGGCCAGACATGACTTAAAACTCCTTTATCTTTTATTGCTTACAGAAAATTGTCCCCATCTTCCTGGACACAGCCTACCAAGCTTGGCCTCTTGACTTTCTTGCCAAAGGCCTCTGCGACTCTTAAAAAGGCTTGGGAGGCGCTTGCCCAGCCAACAGCAGTGACACACAACGGGCTCTTTCAGCACGCCAGTTTTCTCTGACGCCACCGGGATGGTAGCAGCAGAGGAAGACCTGAATATTTGGGGGTCATGTTGGGGGGGGTGAACAATGGAAGTTGGACATTTAAAGAACTGCATGGAGGTGGGGGGAGAAATACAGCTGCAAATGGCAGCCGAATTCAACACAAATTAAATAAAAGAGAAGTTTGGCCCGAGTGACTTGCTTCTGACAATGTCACAGGTAGTCCTTGACTTTCAACTATCTGTTTAGCGACCGTCCCAACGGCCAAAGGCGCACAGAACGCTGTTCCCTTCCCACCAAAGGGGTCCCTGTTTTCCTACTTGCATTTTTTTTAACGTCCTTTCGAACTGCTAAGTTGGCAGAAGCTGGGACAAGGAACGGGAGCTCATTCCGTCACGCGGCGCTTGGGATTCGAACCGCCGAACTGCCGGCCTTTCTGATCGACAAGCTCAGCATCTTAGCCACTGAGCCACCACATCCCTCATGGCTACATTTATGGGTCTCACTACTTCTATTTTTTTGGGGGGCGCAAACTAAGATGCCTTTGGTTCACAAACCGGGAGCGAGCGCCCCGGAGGACGTCACACGGAACTGCCAGAGCCGGGCGACGAGGTGTCCTTCACGGGAAGGAAGACATGACGGTGATGATCTCATCGGAGTCGTCTGACTCAGCCCCGGGGTGGTCGAGGTTTGTGGAGGAAGCTTGCTGCTGATCGTGGGAGGCCGTAGCTGGGAAGAAAGAAAGAAAGAAAGAAAGGAGAAGCGGAGCTCATCGAAAGGAACAGAGACACGATGCCTTTGGGGGGGAGGAGGGAACAAGAACGGCCATTTTTAGACCGGGAGATTCTCAGAGGAGTTTGCAGACTTATGATTCCCACACTTGTTTTTGTTTCTACGTTACCGACGACAACCCGACCACTAAACCACCATCTCTGGCTTCTCTGCTACTGGCTTCTTGTTCTCAGATGGGAAACGTTCCTTAGGACAAATGAGGAAGCCACCCATGACAAGCCGACTGGCTTAATTCACTGGCCAATTTCCTGTCTGAATAAAAGGCCTTGTCTACTAGAGTTGGCATCTTCAGAGATGGGTCTCCACTGATTTCTTAGGGGGGAATCTATTTCCCCAGCTGGACACAAGATTAGAAGATGGGGTTCAGATGGTAAGGGGGGGATCTCCTGGCCAGGATCTACTGTTTTTCCCTAACTTGCCCTTCACCTTTCCAATAGTTTGTCCTCCCTCCTTTCCTTCTCGGATACTTTGACTTTATTTAGGCAACCTTAAGCTTTCTCCAGCTAGCTAGGGTTTCTGGGAGTTGAAGTCCTTCCCAGCTTAATGTTGCCAACATTGAGAAACACCGCTTCAAATCGTGAGCTCCGAAGGGAAGATCTGGTCCTGTAATTGCCCTCCCCAAGCCAAGCAAACAAGAGAGGCCAACCCTCCCATTTCTGTATCCAGGTTTCAAATGAGATCAGCTTTGTACCGAAGATCAAAGGGAGGAAACCTGCCATTGTGAAATGGAATAGAATAGAATTATTCTTTATTGGCCAAGGGTGATTGGACACACAAGGAATTTGTCTTTGGTGCAAATGCTCTCAGTATACATAAAAGAAAAGAGTCAAGAATCATCAGGTACAACACTTAATGATAGTCATAGGGTACAATAAGCAATCAAATTAAATCATACTAGGAAACAGTCAAATAGGATATTGGAATATAGAATAGAACAGAAATAGAATAGAATAAGAATAGAATAGGAGTAGAGTAGAGTAGGAGTAGGAGTAGGAGAGGAGTAGAATAGAATAGAATAGAATAGAATAGAATAGAATAGAATAGAATAGAATAGAACAGAACAGAACAGAACAGAATTCTTTATTGGCCAAGTATGGTTGGACACACAAGGAATTTGTCTTTGGTGCAAATGCTCTCAGTGTACATAAAAGAAAAATAAAATACATTCATCAAGAATCATAAGATACACCACTTAATGAGAGTCATAGGTTACTAATAAGCAATCAAAATCCTACTAAGGAACAAATAAAACAACATAAATGGTAGAGATACGAGCAACACGGTTGCAAGCAAGTGGGAAGAGATAGATACTGGGAAGGATGAGAAGAATAGCAACACAGTCTTAGTAAACAAGGTGACGGTGTTGTGGGAATTTAGTCAATCCAACGTGTCAAAAGAAATGTGCAAAATAAGAAATCAAGCAAATGTGTCAAAAAACATTTAAGGGGAAGTCAGCGGAATTACCAGAATTGGAAGTGAAGACCAGAGGGGAGAATTTGAACAGCGACCAGCCCACTTTTTCTTCCTCAGAGGCTTTCTCCCTCTCAGGACTGGAGGGGAGAGGCCTGCAAAAGATAAGTGGTAGGGGGGCAAGAGTCATAACAGCTCAGATTCCAAAGTGGTGAGTCAGAGAGAGAGAGAGAGAGAGAGAGAGAGAGAGAGAGAGAGAGAGAGATCTAACCCCCCTACAGGAGATCTGCATAAGAATTCTCTCCATCCCTCCAGGGCTCAAGGTCAATCAATCTCTTTCTTGACCTCAGATTAGCTTCTGGGTGCAGAACATATAATGGAAGAGAGGGTCCCTGGGAAGGAGAGGGAGGGGGCAATGCATCACTGGTGGGGAGAGGGAAGGGAAGGGAGGAGAGCAAATCCATTTGCTGCCCTACAGAAATGCACCACAATTGAAACCCTTTGAATCTGTGCTAAGGGAGAATGTTCAGGCTGGGGGAAAGGCGAACCTGATGAACCTGATGAATCTCTACCAAGGAGGTGAGGCCTCCGGGCCTGGCTTGGGATGCCAGGGTAGGCAGCCTCTAAACCAGGGGTGGAGGAGAACAATGGCCCTTTTATGACTCATGGACTTCAACTCCCAGAATTCCTGGCCCAGCAAGTCAATAAAAAGCCATCATTCCATCCCTGCCTCCGATCCAAATCCACCGCACTTGCTGCAGAGCTGAGCCACCGCCGGCTGCTGCGGGGTATGTGTGTGTGTGTTTGTGTAGCTGCAACAGCTGGTGAGCAACTCGGCCTGGGGGTTGGGTGGAGGAATGCCTTCTGGCTGGAATGATTTGGATTCCACTCCTTGGTACATATAAAGGATGCAGACCAACTTGCGTCTAGGCAGGGGTGTCCCAACCTTGGCAACTTTTAAGACTTGTGGACTTCAACTCCCAGAATTCCCCAGCCAGTGTGGGAGTTTAAAAGTCCCCAGGGCCTTAAAGTCGCCAAGGTTGGGACACCTCTGATCGGATAACTCCTCGGGGAAAGCTCAGATCCAAAAATCAAGGGGATTTTCAATGTTTCCCACCCTGCAGCGCATGAAAACGAGCTCGGTTTTGAAATGCGAGCTCTGCTTCGAAAGTTATGTATTTCCTGCTAAATTGCAAAAGTGTTTTTCTTTTCAAGAGGCAACTGGACTTTCTTGGTTTTTTCTTGGAGGACGTTTCGCTTCTCATCCAAGGAGCTTCTTCAGCTCTGACTGGATGGTGAGGAATGGAAGGATTGATACTCCTTGCAGACAGAGCTGGTCATTTGCATCCTTTTTAGAGAGCCCTTGAGGCCACTGGGAGGTTTATCCGTGTCTTCGGGGTCACCTGAGTGCTCCAACGAGTGTGGAGCTTTCCAGGTCCAAGTGACAAATCCTTCCGTTCCTCACCATCTGGTGAGAGTTGAAGAAGCTTCTTAGACAAGGAGTGAAATGTCTTCGAGAGAAAAACCAGAAAGTCCAGTTGCCTTTGGGGCAACCGTCACCTGGAAGGCTGTGAATCTCCATGGACATTCAGCCTTGTAGGACAAGCCGGGCTGGGTTGCTGCTTCATTAAAACCATCCGTTTCCAACTTACGGTTCCTCAAGGGACGCCCTGAAGGCAGATCGAACGAGTCTCGCGGCTGCTGTCTTCTCTTCCTCGTCTTCCTCCTCCTCTTCCTCCCCTGTTTTGCAGTCAACAACTCCAGACAAAAGGCAGAGCCCGGGAGAGGGATCTGGAGCCTAGAGGAGTGGAACGAGCAGGGGGATCAGGACCTGAACTGAGGGAAGCCGGGATGCTTCTGTGCTCAGTTGCAGACATTCCTTAGTCTTCGGCGGAGAGACCACAATCGATGTACCAGAAATCTGGCGCAGGATTTGAGGTTTGGAAAAGTCGTTTATAACAACCCCAAAACCTGCAGTGATTCAGGAGCTGGGTCTACAGAGAGTCCTCAGTTAATGACAGTAAATGGGACCAGAGTTCTGTCGCAAAGCGATGTGGTTGTAAAGCACGTACCACGTGACTAGCAACAGCAGTTCTGACTGTCTCGATTTATTGTCGTTAAGTGATGACTGCGTAAGTCAGGAACTCTGGGAGTTAGATTCATGTTGCTAAGGTTGGGAAAGACTCAACTTGTAGCAGTTCACAGAACCTGGGGGTGGAGTTAAAAGAGGGGTCAGCCTAGAATCCTTACGTTACCACAAACAAGTCCAACCTCCCTTGAATCCCGCTGACCCTTCTCTTAACTCCATGCAGGTGCTAACCGTGAGTCGAGAAGATTCTTGTACACAGGCATCAACAACTTTTAACGACCCCATAATCCCTTGCAGGGTAGAGCCTGGGCAACTGAGTGGAGCTGTTTACTGGCCGGATGCCCTTCCTGTCACCAATGTGGAGTTTTATTCCGCAGATACATTCTCATTATGCCCAGAGAGAGAAAATCTACTCTACCTAGGATCTTGTACACAGGCGTGAATGACAATCAATCAGTTAAATTGGATCTTCATGGGTGGACCTGATCTTTCACAACGAACAGAACCATAACGTCAGCCTTCAAGATTCCTCCTTCTGGTTTCAGCTTGTCTTTCCAGCTGCCATAGTAACGGGGGGGAAGGATAATTGGGCTATGTGCGGGGGCGGGGGGGGAGGAAGAGTGCTGGAGGCTTGAGAGGGTGAACTGTAAAACTTGGAAAAACTTTCCTGTTGATGCTCACTTGCTTACTGCACAGGATCTTGTTTTCACCTGATTTGGAGGTTGTGTCCCATCAATCCCAGGCTGCCTGCAGGTGGTTTCTTGGTCTCCTTCCAGTTCTCTCAACTTCTCTCTGAGCTGCTGGATTTCTGCCCTGCAGAAGGACGGCACGGATCATTTGCACAGCCAGACTTTCAGACAGAAGAATCCAATCCCGGTGGTGATATTCTGACGGACTGTGATTCGACAGATGCTCCCCGAGGTGTGTTGTCTAGTGGTCCTCGCTTAGAGACCGTTAGAAATTACAACCTGCCTGAAAAAAGGGGACTTACAACCCAGAGCTGGAATCCTGGTTTAGATCTTAGAAAGGGGGTTCACATCCCCCACTCCAGAGACACACAGCTACTCTTCGACCCCAAATCTCTAGTGCAGTTAAGAGTGCAGCTAACCTTTTTGTCGTCGTGTGCCGAAAGTGTGCGCACACACACGCATGCGTGCCTACACCTACAATGCAATGATTGTGCAACACCCCACTCCCCTGCACAGAGGCTGGCTGGCGGGAGGCATGCGTGCATGCTCAGGGGATCTGTTCCAGGGGACAGCTTGCTGGTGCCGGCAGAAATGGGTTAGACCCACTTCCTGCAGGAATGCCATAGGTTCACCGTCGCAGCTCTAGTGCGTACTGATTAGGGGAGGTCAGACTTTACCAATAAATTTGGGCTGCCTGTTGGATTCTTTCTTTCTTTCTTTTTTTTAAATCCATTTTAAGGCCAGGCTCACGTTTCTTCCTTCAGTGCAATTCTTGCCAGGGCTCATCTGGGCTTCTTAGCAGGCTGAAGGAACTCACAAATTCCACTAACTTGGTGAGAAGGAGCAGGAGGGAGGAATAACTAGGGGAAAAGACAGCTCTGGCATGTCCTTGCTGAATTCAAAGCAGCTTTTTCCTGGGCTGGGCATCCTATTCACTTTTGACTGGTGGAAAAATGGAAGGAGTGGGGTGGGGGAGGGGGGAAGAAAAGTGGGATGGTTTCTCCCCCAAATCTGCAATAAATGGGATCTGGGCTGTGTTGGTTGAGCCTCGGAAACTTAACTCTTTAACTGCCAGCTGGTTCTGAAGAACGAGAATATGGTCTCTCAGCCCCGCAAGGAGCGTCTTGCCGTGAGTTTCACCCACTTCTGGGAGATCAGATTCCTTAACAACCGAGTGATCCACTTCTTCAGAAGCTGTGGGAGAGAGCAACAGCACCCTGCTGGCCTCTGAAGGCCGCAACCCATCCTCCATTTCCTGGGGAAAACAAAAAAAGAAAGAAAGAAAGAAAGAAAGAAAGAAAGAAAGAAAGAAAGAAAGAAAGAAAGAAAGAAAGAAAGAAAGAAAGAAAGAAAGAAAGAAAGAAAAGAGGGAGGGAGGGAGGGAGGGAGGGAGGGAGGGAGAGAGAGGAGAGGAGGGAGGGAGGAGAGAGAGAGAAGAGAGAGAGAGAGAGAGAAGAAATATTTACCACCTGGAACATAACTCTGCAAGTTACCTCCTTCTCCACTTATCTATTGAGCTAGAAGCACAAGAAAAATAAAATGTGCTTTAATGGGAAGCAGTTCAGGTGCCCCCCAAAAAATAATAATAATCTAAGCAGCCTTCTACAATATTCAGCCTTTCCTATCTTTTACCTGCCTCTGGGGTTGCTGGGCATTGTAGTCCAAAGAGGTGAAGGGGAGAGATTGGAAAACAGAGCCAATTACTAGCGGATGCTCTTAAGTTTGACGGCTTTCTGGAGTTAGGAACAAACTGGAATCAGTGTGAAATTTCTCCTTTCCGGTGACCCTCCCCACCCCAGAAAACCAATCCTGGTCAGCAGTTTCTGACCTTTGTCTGTAATTCACAGGCAAACCATGATCCAGGCCATCTCGCAAAAGATGGCAAGGTGGACCCTGAAACCACCATCCCTCACTTGATAAATATCATGTTGTATTTAAGAAAAGGGAAATCCTGGACTTCTGATTCTTCATCAAGGCTCGTGCTGTTGTGGATCGGCGGCAGCCTGTGCAGATGGCAGCAAAATCGGGCAGTGGGGAAGAACAGGGAAGTTTGGAGAGGGACTCGGATGAGGGTGCTGCAGAGATGGGGCCAGGACCACCTGGGAGTGGGGTGCTGCCTCTGGAACCTCTGGACTCTGGCAGCAGCGAGGCAGAGGACCCACGGGAGCCTGTTCCCAGTGCGCGCTTGCTCAGAGCTGCTAGAAGGTGAGAGCTCTGTGTGGACTTTGTACTTCGGTCGGGTTTTTTTTTCAGTTAATGTGGCACTTTAGATTGTTGGCAGCAATTCAGAGGAGAGAAAGGTGGGTGCTTATCTCGAGGGACTGTTTGGGACTCATTACGAGCTGGGAATGAACATAATTCCCAGCCGTTGAAATAAAAAGAGAGTTGTTTTAATAAGCGTGTGCTTAATTACGGTCTCGGGAAGCGGTTGGTCAGAACACGTGCAAGTGTCCCGCTGAACATGGTTAGCAGCCAATTTACTCAGGAAGTAACTCTCACTTACTTTTCCCCCAGTAGAAATCAGTTGGATCAGTTTCTGCCTCTGGCGAGCAACGTAATCTGAAGGAAAAGGAATAGAGTTTTCAAAATGGGAGAGAAACAAAGGACCGAGGCCCATCAGCCACCAGAAGGGTGCTAGTTGTAAAAGCTAGAAGTGCATGTTCCCTTGTTAGAGTCTGACCACCGTTCAAGTGCCTCCGATGGGCACAAGGATGAGAGCAGGGCGAGACAACGAAGGAGGGATAGGAAGAAGGTCTATCATCATCTTTTAACAAACCCCGTAATCCCTTGCAGGGTGGCATCTGGGCAACCGAATGGAGCTGAGTGTTTCCTGGCCGGATGCCCTTCCTGTTGCCAGCGCCGAGTTATATTCAGCAGATCAATTCTCATCTCACATCTGCCTCTACCTAGGATCGAACTCACAGCCTCCTAATTGTGAGGCGAGAGCTCCACCTCTAGTCCACCACACCACACGAAAGGATAGGTGTCAGGATTCCAGCAATCACCCTAATTAAATTCAGAAAGTATCCATGATATCAATCATTCTGAGACATATTCTCTCCAATTGATTTATTTAGGAACAGATCTGGTACGTCTAAGGCAATTTCCACAAAGTGAAAGTATTTTCGCGCCGTTACACAGAATCCACCTTCTCTCCTCCCACTTCTACACTTCATAAATCACGAGAACCAATTAACTGCAACTGGAATTTCTTAGTACGACATACAGAATAACCTTGAACTTTTCAACTCCTCCACCCCGCTTGAATTATGTGGCAGCTGAATTTAAAAGCTGACACATGATTCTCGAGCCAAACCAAACTTCAAAGGATTCATTAGAGACGACATACTGGCACTGCCCTGTATGAAGCCAACTCTGGCCTACGTCATTCACAGTCCCCTGTGACCCTGTTTCCTCCCTCCCCCTCTGGGTGTCTCATAAACCAGATTCTCCCATTGAACATGTTCACGGGCTGAGTGTCATCAATCATGTTCTCCAATGAAATATATTAGCGGGCAAAAGCTCCGGTACTTTAGTTACAATCTTTTAAAGAGAAGAGTTGGAATATACTATTGATTTCAAACTGCTGCATTGCTCTCCCAGATTTCCTTTCTTCCCCCACTCCCCCATTTTTTTTTTATGGCAACTACGAAAAGGGGCCTAGGAATGTTTTATGAGTTGACAATAGGAGGTCTATAAATGAGAAATTTTCAGACAATGACATCAGCTATAGGGAGAGGGAAGTTCTGCCTTGCTTCCTCCTGAGCAAGAACGTTTTTCACCATGTTTTGAGAGCAAAGACAAGCAGCCCCACAGGAATCCCTTCATATGGCAAATCCCCGATTCTTTCCCGTTCCTGCAGCTTTCTGCTCCCACAAACGTTTTTTTGTCTTTTTGAGTGTTCATCCACGCCATAGTAGACCTCCCGGTGAAGTCTTGTTAAACCACGCTTGGTTCCCTCTGAGCAGCGTTTCCCAACCTTGGTCGCTTGAAGGTGGGTGGACTTCGAGACCCAGAATTCCCCAGCCAGCAGAGCTGAAGTCCACCCACCTGAAAAGGGGCCGAGGTTGAGAAACACCGTTTTTGGGGACTTGTTAGAGAGGTCAGGGTGCTTACTTTTGGCTTGGCTGGAGGAGAGAAGCTGCTCAGAGCGTGGTCCATATCTGCTTTCAGCCTTTCGTTCTGCTGCTGCAGCTCCTTCATCCTTTCGGACAGCTGGAAGATGACCGTGCTGAGCACCTTCTGGGGTGAGCGCTCAGAAGTTCTAGGCTCCAAAAAGAGGGGGGGGGGGGTGGGTGGGGAAACAGCTGCCATGGCAATATAAAACACGGCAGTGTCTTGCTCCCTCCTTTACTCTGAGTTTGACCCCCTGCCTTTGGTTAAAACATGGACATTTCTAAGCTTTCTGATGATCAAGCAAAGGAGAATTGGCCTTCATTTTGATCTCCCTCCCCTGAAATCAAGATGGCAGCTTCTGTTTTGAAATCAGTTGATGCTTCCCTGGTTTACTGTGCCTTACACAGTCCTCCTGGGTTGAATTTTAGATAAAATTCTAAATTTGGTTCCTTGGGACAATGCCTGGGTTTTGTATGGCTCATTGGGAGCACTGTGTAACAACAGACATCTTAATAATTTGTAATATTATAAAAAAAAGAAAGAAAGAAAGAAAGAAAGAAAGAAAGAAAGAAAGAAAGAAAGAAAGAAGGAAGGAAGGAAGGAAGGAAGGAAGAAGGAAGGAAGAAGGAAGGAAGGAAGGAAGGAAGGAAGGAAGAAAGAAAGAAAGAAAGAAAGAAAGAAAGAAAGAAAGAAAGAAAGAAAGAAAGAAAGAAAGAAAGAAAGAAAGAAAGAAAGAAAGAAAGAAAGAAAGAAAGAAAGAAAGAAAGAAAGAAAGAAAGAAAGAAAGAAAGAAAGAAAGAAGAAAGAAAGGAAAGGAAGGCAGAAGGCAGGCAGGCAGGCAGGAAGGGAGAAGGGAGAAAGGAAGGAAGGAAAGGAGGAAGGAAGGACATAATGTCTTTCCTTCTTTCTTTCTCCCTTCTTTCTCCCTCTCTCCCTCCCTCCCTCCCTCCCTCCCTCCCTCCCTCCTTCCTCCTTTCCTTCAGCCCCCACGATGCTGTTTACTATTTTGCAAACTAATATTTAGAATCGGGATTCTAAAGAATATTTAGAATTGCTTGTGGCCACATGTGAGACTAAGGTATCACGTGCCTTGTTTATTTCTGTTTCAGGCAAAGTGTGAATGAAGCCAACTGTAGTTCAGTACAAACAGGGTCCCATCTGGCCCTTCGTATTCATTTCGCTAAGTTTTTTGAGAGGGTGCGGGGTGCGAGTGACATTCGGGGAGCAAAAACGAAGTCTTACTCTACATTTCCACAAAACTACCTTGAGCGCCACAATCCGCCAAGCGTCCTTGGATTGCGCAGACCCTTTTCTATCTTCTTCTTCCTGAGCTGCCATCAATTTCTTCCTCCTCTGAATCTTTCATCTGATCTTATAGAAACTTTTAGCATTCAGTCTTTATTTATTTATTTATTTTAGCAACCGGGAGCCCGCGGAGAAAAACATCTGTTTGGACTACCCAAATGTTAACAAAGCGCATCTATTAACCAACTTCTGGGATTTAAGGGAGGAAAAAAAGTATATTTTTAATTGTGAAAATGAACTCAAAATAAAATCCTTCCCATGGTTTGCAGCCTCAGCATTGGAACAGTGGACGCTGGCAATTTTCAACCTTGAGGCGTTTGGCGTAAAAAATGAAACATTTGAATTGTGGATTTTCCTAGAGGTTATCAAAAGAGGGAGAATGGTTGGGGTTAGGATGTGCTAACCACTCTTGAAGCTACATTATCCACTCAGCTTGCTCCTTCAAACAGTGAGGAAGGAGTCAGCCAAGAATTGCAACTCAACGCTCAGCCTCAAATTCAGGAAAATGCTGATGGCTTTTGCAGAGTTTGTGGGTTACGGGCGGGATTTAAATGCAAGATAGAAGGGGCCAAGAAAAGAAACATTGGGAGGAACCGCCCAAAGCTCACAATTTGCAACCAGTGCTTCACTTAACAACTGTGGCAAACCAGGCACAACTTGCTTAATAACCGCCTTGCTTAGCAATAGAAATTCTGGCCAAAATTATGGTCGTAAGCCGGGGACTAGCTGTGCTCTAAAATGTAGTTTTGGCCTTTAATACCGTTGTGCCCCTAATTGCAGCGCAGCAGAAATGAAGTAACCGCGTTTATGAAGATTTAACTTCAACGGACACAAAATTCAACAGGTTTTTATAGGGTTAGAGAGAGCTCACTTCAGCAAAACATTAAAGGTGAATTCTACAGGTAGTGTCATGCCCGTTGGAGTCTGAGTCAGAGGGAGAGGAGGAACAGCTGACAGGGAGTGGGAGTGTGGCTTAGGAGGTTGTGGAGGAAACTGGGGAAGGGCACAGGCCGGCTGGGCATTCAGAGGAAAACCCAGGCTCATCCCCTCTTCATCCTAGGGCACACAGGGAGGAGCGGATAAGGGAGAAACGTGAGTGGCATGGCCTATGGGGGAGGAAAGGGCCCTGATCCCCTTCTTGGGCTGCAGCTGTGAGGACTGTTTAAAAGGACAAACTGCGCATGGCCCAGTGCTGGAAACAAAGCATGCATTATTCTTGTCAGACCTTATCTGTGTTTTGGCTTCCTCCCAACTGTGGTAGCTGCAGTTATCTAGTAGAAGTCTGCAATTAATCATCCTTGCCTGCTGTAGTAATTCCTTCAGTGTGGTTTGTGTTGTTTTTTTTTAAATTTCGAATTAACTTTACTTTGGGTGCGGACTGCATTTTCTCCCTCCGTAAACTATTTTCTTTAAGAGTTTAATTTCCAGCTGAGGATAATTGGACATTGGGGCAAAGTTGGAGGCATTAAAGGGACTTTAGTCTATTTTTGTGCCTTGGTTATTTTTGAGTCACGCCCTGGGTCAACACAGGTAGTCCCCGAGTTACAACCGTTCGCTTAGAGACTGAAGTTTACAACGGCGCTGAAAAAAAGTGACTTGGGATTTTCACACTTACGACCGTTGCAAGCCTCCCCGTGGCCACGTACTTACATGTATGGCATTCAGCTTTGTTGGGGTATTTTCCCAGACGGACACAATACACAAGCCTGATGATGGCAGATTGAGATTCTGCCAAAACGTTGCTACAACTTTAAAAGCACAACTATAATGACGTGGGAAAATACCCGAACAAAGCTGAATACCATACATATAAATACCCGCGAAAACGTAAGAAAACACACACACACACACACACACACACACACACACACATACACATAACCAATTTTTTAGGCAAAATGACAGCTACTTATGGGAATTACAAGAACAGAGTCCGCTAACTCAGCTAAACAAAGAGAATGACACTTAGCCAATGGCCTTTTAAAGAAAAAGTTTAAATTTCTCTTCCTGCACAGCATTTAGTGAAGAATAGAAACTAGCCACCAAAAAGTTAAGCACAAGCAGAAAGCCCCAAAGTAATACACGTACTTCTGTTGCATGGATTTTGAGTGCGTCAGCAGGTTCTGGAGGCGCCGGATCTGAAAAAGGGGAGAGATTATTTACCAACCTAGCAAGGACCACCGAAGAGGATATGCCATTTCATAAATACGCAAAACTGGTAGCTCTTTCTCCTAACTAACGAGTTCCATTCAAAGGCAAAATCCTTCTGGGTTTGGGCTACGGCAGGTGATCCCGAGCAAAGGTGGTTCTCCGTTTGCAAAAAAATGCACCAGAGGAACCAACAGGAGTGACAAGAGAAAAGACAGAAGAAAATGTTTTGGGTGATCAATAGATGGTCTCGCATGATCCAAAAGATGTAACGAGTACGGGGGTTCCGAACAGTTGTAAAAAGGTTTTGTTTATTCTTAGAGATCCGTGGGTTGTGCCTTCCTGGGAATAATCTCTACTTTTGCAGGATCTGGTTGGTCAAATTAGGATCTGGAGAATACCTTTGTGAGGTGGCTCACATTGGTATCTCTGATTGCAGTATCAATTGGGTTAAAATAGCAGAATAAGAGAGTTAGAAGGGACCTTGGAGCTCAAGGGCGCGCAAGTCCTTATATCGTTCTGGACAAATTCTTCCACGATCAACATGTGGAATAAGCCGATCTCTGCATAGCTGGGTGGCACGAAAGGAGTCAGGGTTATTGACATCCCCCGTTTTCTAGGGGAGCTCATGAGCATAGACTGAGGCCTACAGCCTACAGAACTGCAGCAAACACTGTTTAACCGAATGTTTTTAACGATGTTTCTCTCTTTCAAATCATTCTTCATACCTCTTGGTAGGAAGTCCGCAGAGCGATGGTCATTTCTTCCATGTCGGTATTCCTCGTGTCTGCCTGGAGTTGGCTTTGGGGGAAACAAGACAGAGAAGGAAGACTGGTACAATCCAAAGAGACAGAGGTTAAAACGCCCCTAAAGATTTCTGAAGTATACAGATGGATCGCGATCAATGTTAAGCGATGACCAGAGATTCTACTCTCAGATCCTTATGGATGGGAGACGGGTATAAGCCAAAATAAATAAATGAAGAGAACACATGGCTTATTTTTCTATTCTGCCCCTCCCAGCCTGTCTTCGGTTTTCCACGAGCGCAAGGAGAACCCCGTGGCCAGGTTGTTGTTGGGAAAACTTGGGTCTTCTGCGAGAAGGAAGAGGCAAGGGGAAGAAAATATTTGACCGCTTCCCCATACTTAATGGTGTTGTCTTTCTCCTTGCACTGCTGTTCTAGCCTGAGAATCTTCTGCTTCAAACCGTTTATCATCTATTCCAAGAAGGGGGGGAAAAAAAGAAAGAAAAGAAGAGGTTGCCTCTTTATTGTATATTCCTGGTTCTGGAAAGCTATAAATGCAGAACAGAAAAAGGCGGGTGGGGGGAAGAGGACGAAAAGGTGCATTTACCAAGCTGTTCTCATTTTTCTGTTCTGTCCGTACCCAGCTAAATTCAGAATACTGGAAAAGAAAAACACAAAACACTTGAACGTTCCTCATTAAGTGAACTGGAGAATGGTCAGTAGTTTTTTTAAAAAAAATATTTATACGTTTTTCTTTAACATATATTAAGTATTTAACAGACCGTGTATCGTGTCTCCACCATGGAGAGAGAACGTGCGTCGCTTGGCTTTGCAGTTCAGGCTGAGTCCAGAGCCAGCCCTGCCCAGGCTCAGCCCCAGAAAGGCCAAAGCGACAGGCATCCCCGCTCGGTCAGAAGACGAAAGCGCTGTGGGGGCCCTCGGAGTAGGGAACCCTCGGCTTACTTTGAAAGGCTCCAAAAGGTGCTCGATTTGCTTGTCCTTCCGCGTGTTGTCTTCTTCCACCCGCCGAAGTTTGGTTTTCATCCGATCCGCTTCGCACTTCTGGGCTTGGATTGTCTACCACGGAAAGGGGGCGGGGGAGGGAGGAAACCTTTCAGGACCCTTGAGCAAAGGGACGGTAAACAGAAACAAGAGGACAGGAGCAGAGGGGGCTTCCAAAATGTTAGCAAAGGGTTCTCTGGGTGGGCGTGGCCATGGTGGGCGTGGCCTAGTCAGCCTCCTGCATCACGGGGGGAGGGGCGCGTTTTGCCCTCCCCAGACTCCGGAGGCTTTCCTTGAGCCTCTGGGAGGGAGAAAATTGCCTCCCCAGACTCTGGAGGCTCTAAGGAAGCCAGAAACGGGCCCGTTTTTGCCCTTCCTGAACTTCTGAGGCCCGTTTTTTTGACCTCCCTAAGCCTCCATGCCTGCCCTGCATCCCCCCCACATGGGGACTCCTGGGAGGGGCAGGTGGGGCCAGGCAGGAGTGGGATTTGGGGGTTTTCCAAACTGCACAGATTCTTAAGTAGAGGGTCTCCCAAACCCCTGCGAACCCCCAGCAGCCCTCCCCCGGATAGGAGAAAATTTATCTTGCAAGGGGTGGCATCAGAGAATCTCATTTCCTTTTCCTTCCCAGGACATCTTGCCTAGGACATCTTTAGGTCCTCAGCAGCTGCCCTCCCACCCTGTTGCTTTTACACCTTTCCCAGAAAGCAGGAAGACCAGGCTTCAGAGGGAGAAAAGAGTATGAACTACGGTAAAGTTCTCCCCAAAGTATGTTCTGTTTATTCCACGGAGAAGAAGGAAACATAAACGCTCGCTCTAACCTTTTTTAGCTCGATGATCTCGTCGTACATATCCTCCTTCTCCTTGTAGTCTGGAGTCCCAGGGATGTAGCCTAGAAAAGAAGGGCGTGGATAAAATATTTTAACACCCTACAATTCTATCTGTCGCCAAGCTTTCACGCGGGTCCGTTCCTCGTCTTCTTGAAAGCTGCTGGAATCTGTTCCAGAATAAAAATTCTGGGATTGGTGTTGGCGCTAACTGAGGTGGAGAATATCACCCAGAAGCCTGAAAGCAACTCAGATGTGAGGTTTGTGATCTATTCTTAGAGATGCACGTAAACTTTACTTTTTAATTTTTCTTCTTGAGAGGGAAGCAGCCCCGTGCAAGGACTGAGGACGAGAGCAACGTCACAGAGCACTTTGACAACAAGGCATCGATACCACACATCTGTCATCTCTGCTACAGCCATCTTTTTTCCAAGGAGTTCTGTGGCATTGTGCCCGTTTGGGAAAAGGGTGTTGAAGGCAGACTGAAAAACAGGGGCTTGCTTGAGACTACTTAGCAGATGAGATAGAATGATTGTTTCTCTTATTTATTTATGAAATTTACACTGCCTAGAGCAGGGATCTCCAACCTGGTCAAGTTTAAGACCTGTGGACTTCCATTCCCAAGAATTCCCCAGCCAGCACTGGAGGAATTCTGGGAGTTGAAGTCCACGGGTTTTAAAGTTGACCAGGTTGGAGACCCTTGGCCTAGAGTCTACTCAATTTAAATTAACTTCCGGGCAGTTTATGTGCCCCTTATTGACTATTATTTCCTGTGGGTTGAAGAAGCAAAGAAAACATCACCTTCAATGTTTCACAGAAGCAGGACGTTTACGAATGAGGGTAGAGGTTCGTTCTTTGAGCTTTAGGAATTCCCCTAAATTCCACTGAAGATGTTACCCAGCCTGATAACAAAATGTTCAAAAAACCAACCCAGAACCTCGGAGAAAGAACCTCTGCCCTCATCCTCCACCCAAGCCACTGTTGTGGTTAGCCAGCAGCAGGTGCGGACGGCTGAGGAGAGCGAGGACTCAGATGAGGGGCCAGGACCATTAGGGAGTGGACTGCTGCCTTCAGAGATTGTGGGGGGTGGCAGCAGCGATGAGGAGGTTCCTGAGGAGCCTGTGCCAAGTGCGTGTGTGCGCAGGGTTGCTCGGAGGAAAGAGCAGCTACAACAGCACGGGCGAATCAGGAGTAAGGCTGCAAGGTAATGGCCCCTCCTTCAAGAAGATAAAAGCCAGGTTTGAAGAAGCGTTCTTTGCAGAAGGCAAAGACGCTATGAAACTCAGCCTCATGGACATTATAGTTAGTATTTGAAAACTCTTGTAAACTATTTCTTATCTGTGGGTTTTTGGCAGCCTTGAAGAACAACTTGGCAAGGCTCTTTCTTGTCAGAGCTAATTAGTCGGAAGCAGCCTTTTATCTGTGAAGAAACAATTTGTGGATTAAACCTTAAAAGGTGGGGGTTGCTGCCTTTGTCTTGTGTTTGCTCTCTTGAAAGCTGGTTGGGTCAGAACAGCCAGAGATTATTTGCCACCATGTTTACAAA
This sequence comes from Notechis scutatus, assembly GCF_049901735.1. Taxonomy (NCBI): domain Eukaryota; kingdom Metazoa; phylum Chordata; class Lepidosauria; order Squamata; family Elapidae; genus Notechis; species Notechis scutatus. Next base: position 14,591,897 of record NC_142020.1, on the reverse strand, counting down.
TCTTCGTTTCCAAGTTTTAACTTTCCAAAGTATGTGCCCAGCCTGCCTCGCCTACGAGAGGCAAAGTTCCATGCCTCCGAACTCACCACGGCTGGCAGAGCGAGCGTGTTTCGGTTTCTTCATCCCCAAAGCTTCCTTGAGATACTCAGGTGTGCTGCCGGCAAGAGGGGAGAAAGCAGTTCTGATGCCAATGTCGGACTTGGAGTGGCTCATCCAGGTACCTAGTGAAGAGGGGAATGGGGCTGTCAGCTGTCATCTCAATGCTTGCTTGCATTTCGGGGCTATTCGCTGACAGATTGCCATGAAGTGGGGTTGGGGGGGAGGCAAACAAGGAGGAAAACGAAAGTAAGCGCTGCCATCTCTATGCTGGGTGACTTTGAAGATGCTGCTTCAAGGTCACCCAGCATATCAGCTGCATACCATCCTGCAAGCTTGAACCGACTGTTACGAAAACATCCTGCCTAAACCTGACTTATTGCCTAGGGGTGGGCAACGGGAGGGAATCAAGGGAGGGGAAAAAATTGAACCTAGGGATTTTGGCCTCCGATCCTCAGTACTGGCTATGCTTGCTTGCAATATACTTTTGTGTCTTCCTTCGCAATATAATTGCAGATGAGTGGTGGCAGGTCTGACAGCGGCACCAAGAAAAATAACAATAGCAACAGCACTTAGACTTTTACTAGAGTCCTCTCTAAGAGGTTTGCAGAGTCAGCCTATGGCCGGGTCTCCCACCTTGGCAACTTTAAAGCTGGCTGAGGAATTCTGGGAGCTGAAGTCCACAAGTCTTAAAGTTGCCAAGTTTGGGGACCCCTGATCTGGGCAAATGCATCCCCTTTGTGTGCAAAGTCAGCTCCTGGCTACACGTTGACCAGACCATTTAATCTGGATTTTAAGCCCAGTTCTACTGGGCTCTGGAATGCTCTGTTAAAGGAAGAGCCAAGATTTCACACCTTGCTTCAGAGACCCACGCCAATACTGCCTTGAGGCTTTCACTAAGGGGCTCTCAAAGCGTTTACTCTCTGCGCTTTTGAACGTCCGCAGAAATCCAGTCCGTTTAGAATGGAGGCAGGTGTGAGAGGTGTACGGAGACCCTGCAGGAAGGACAAAAGAAAAAAAAAACCCCAAGATGAAACGTTTTAAAAAGCAAGCAAGATACTAACATTTCATTTTGTTATGAGGTGAGCGGGCTCTTTAGGATCTCGTAAAAAAGCAAAAAAAAAAATTCATAATCGTGTGCGTGCATGTACAGAAAGTGCTGCATAACTCATAGCCGAGAGGGCCTTTCGTAATCAGGTAGCAAAAAGGTGACATGTTTTAAAAGAACTGGGTAAGTTTTTGGAAGAAAGCATTGTACTTATGCTAGCAGCGAGTTCTCTCTCTCAATCCCTTTCCATAAAAAGGGGAACTTGTACCATGAAAAGTCGCCAATTTTTATTAAGATTAAGTTGTCTCAAAGGAAAGGACACCAGGTGAAACCAACGCGGTGTGACACTTACTTGATTTTGCGGGCCTGCGAGACATTTTTTTCTTTAGTGTCTGTAAAACAAAAAAGACTTTGTGTTGTAATTTGTTAGTAGGGCATCTTTCTCAGTGAATTCCCTGTTGGTGTTCCATTTTCTGAGCAGAATTCTCTTGCAATTACAGATTTATTGGAATCCGATGGCTACGAGAGCACCCTGTGTTTTAAGGTCACATCGATTCCAAAGTGTTTTAAAAGGTAGAAAATGCTCAGAAGAGTTTAGAATCTGAAAACAAACAGACGTAGACCAGATTACTGTGGTTTGATTAACGAATTGTTTTTTTAGTGTGACATCTGAATCCATCCCGGATCAACTTATAGAAAATGAGAGAACTGAATGATATCTAACCCAACTTACTGTTTCTGTATCAGAATCATAGGTCAGAGCAAGAGAATTATCTTCTGCCTGTAAAAGACATAATTATTAAAAAAAATTCATCCTGAAGTGTGGTATCAAAATAACTTCATGAGGTTGGCATTCACTGAGATGGAGCAGGGGTCCATCAGTAGAGTCAATTCTGACTGTCAGCTGCTTCTCTGAGGCTTTTTTACCTTCTTATCCTAGAACCGTTAGCCTGAGCTGGCTGGAACATGGCCAATCCAAATTTCTCAGAAAGCTTAGAAAAATAATAGCTGTCCAGCCACCATCAGCCAGCTCAAGAGACCAGTGACAGAATCCAGGTTACTGTCTGGAACAATCACCTATAAAACATCTAATGTATTGGGGTCCTTGGTACTCTCTAAGATTGGTGGTTTTGTCACAGATGTTTCATTACCAACTAGGTAACATCATAAGTACTAGTAAGGAATGGGGTTTGCTCTCTGTTTATATACTAGTGACTTGATCTGTCAAGTGTTGGTGGGAGAGTTCCTTGGTTGGGCTACTTGATTGTTGGACTACTTGACTATTGGTCTAGTATTTAGATAGATGGATGGATGGATAAGATAGATATAAAGATATAGATGATATAGATGATAAAGAGATAGATGATACTGTAGAAAATGATAGATAAGATAAAGGTATAAGACACAAAGATGGATGGATGGATGGATGGATAGATAAGACAGATATAAAGATATATTATCTATAGATGATATAGATAATAAAGAGATAGATGATACTGTAGAAAATGATGTAGAAAATGATAGATAATATAAAGGTATAAGACAGACAAAGATAGATAGATAGATAGATAGATAGATAGATAGATAGATAGATAGATAGATAGATAGATAGATAGATAGATAGGGCAACTCAGTGGTGAACTGTGGGTGCTGTCCTTGGTGCTGATATCTGACCTTGATTGTTTTCTTGCAAACATTTCTTTACCCAACTAGGTAGTATCATCAATGCTGGGAAGGAGTGGGCTTTATAGAGTTGAGGAGGGAGGAGGAGGAGGAGAATGAAAACTGCAGGATCTTTGTTCCTTTCTGATCTGGGTCCTTTTCTTGCAGACGTTCCACGACCCAACCAGGTAACATCATCTGTTCTGCTAAGGTTTGCTCTGTTTTATATAAAGCCACTTGTACTACCGTGTTTCTCATATAATAAGGCCGGGTCTTTCTTTTTTTTGAGCCCTGAAAAAATGGCTAGGCCGTCTTTTCGGGGGGTGACTTAATTCCCCCCCCCCTTGCATCTTCGGGTGGGCGGGCGGCGATGGCTTGGATGTTGACCTTGGCGTTGGTGAGGCACTTCGTATGGGGATCAACGCAGGCAGCACCATATCCGGGTGTGCAACAAAAGTACTTCCTAACGGCAAGCCCCCCCACCATTCCCCCCCCATTTCACATGTTTTGATATAGGCCTTAATTTGGGGGGAGGGTCTTAATTTCATTTCATGCCTATAAAACATGCTGGGACTTCCTATTGGGGGAGGCTGTATTGTTGGAGAAACAGGGTAATAAAACAGAGAGCGAACCCCTCTCCTGGCCTCCCCTGTCAGTGTGGGCAGAAGGGGGCGTCCTTGGGAGATGCCTCCCCCACCCAGCAGCCCAGAATGCAGTGCAGCATGGGACTCCCGATACGAAGCCTCGGGAGAAGCAGACGAGGAAGGGGGCCGTTTCTGCAGCGGATTTCCAACCCCGCTTTCCTTGAGACCCCGAGTCCGGGTGGGGGGCAGACCCGGATCTTCAGGACCCCACCTGGGCAGCCCCGTAACGTGGGAATGGGCACAGTTCACGTGAATCTCCTCGCAGCCCCCCACCCCGTCCTCCCCTACCCCACCCCGGGCTTTGCAGGGGAGGGAGACCTTCCCCAATAACGCTTCGTATCCCCCTCCCAGCCCTTCCCTGCAAGCCGCCCCCACCCACCCACCCTCTGGCTGGCTGGGTGGGGATGATGGGACCTGTAGTCCCCCCACCCTCCGGCCCTCACCGACTCCCGTTCCTCCGCGGCCTCGCTGGGGCTCCGCGACATGCCGGCGACGCGACGAGACTCTACAGGCGGAGAGAAGCCCACCCACCACAATCGCCCCCGCCGCGCCGGGCCAGCCTCCGAACTTCCGGCCGGGCTCCATGGCAACCGCCCCGGCAACCGCCGGCAGGGGACCCGGATGGACGCGCGAGCGGCCGCGCCTGCGCAGAGGTGCTGTCTTCCTTTCGGCAGGAAAGAAGGCCGCAGCCTCTCGGCACCACCCTAGAAGCCCCGCGCCCAATCCTCCGGGACTCTCGGGTGTGGACGATGGGGAGATCGGAGCCCAATGTGTCTAAAAGGCTCCCCGGCGGGAGGAGAAGCCAAATCTTTGCGCCGTCAGGGGGTAGAGAAAGCTCCTCTCGCCCTTCTGCGCATGCCCGGGCCAGGAGGGCGGGAACGAGCCCGCGCCTGCGCAGAGAAGACGAGCCCCGTAGTTCGCAAGCACGGGATTTGCACCGGGAAGGTTACGTTGCTCTGATCGCTTGCAACCCTCGTTTTTCTTGCAAGCGGAGCCTGCTCGGGATTGCATCCGCGGCCGCCGGGCTGCTGCCTCTCTTTGGAAATCCCCATAGGAACCCTATATTGGGGCTGGGCTCGTCTCTTCCTGCCCCTTGCCCAGCCACGCTGCTTGCATTGGGACCAGCCGATTCAATTCCCCGGTAGAGAAAGACGGGATGGCATTCAGATGACCGTGGCAGACGCGTGTCTGCACTAAACAGGGGGCGTCAACGGAGCTTGCAGTGGGAGCTTTAGTTTCAAAAAGTTTTAAAATGTTTCCCACCGGGGCAGCTAAGGAGCCTCTCTTATCAATTGTGAATATATAGCTTTGTTTTCTGGGGCTTCGCTTCCTTTTTTTTTTTTTGCAAGAACACCCCCGCGAGGCTTCTTGCTCCCCATGGATGCAAAATGTTCCCAGCTTTTGCCTTCCGTTTGCACCGTCCTGGCCGATCCCGGGCACCCCGTGGCGGACGACACTTGTCTGGAAAAACTGCTGGACTGGTTCAAGGCTCTGGCCAGCGCTGGTGAGTTGGCACTTAGTTTTGCATTTTGGGAAGGGTTTCTTTCTTTTTTTGTGAGGAAACCCATCCTGAGATGCCAAAGGAGGGCAAGTGATGGAGACATTGCAAACATTAGTTTTGGCATCAAAAGATCACCTTGGCTTGCTTGAGGTTATCAAGTTTGGAATTGTTCCTTTTAGCATCTTATGACTGTCACTTGTTTGTACCTTGTGATTTAGGTTGGTTGCTTTATTTAGTATCCTTTTTTTAAATTAATATGTTTTTTTTTATTCATGAACATTTTGAATACAGTGTATTGTCAGGGCATATCATTTACAGAAAATTAACGTATCTCATAGTACATGTATTAGCGGCGGCTAGAATATTATATGCACAATATTGGAAAAATGAAATCATACCTCCAGAAACAGAAATAATAAAAAAAAAATTATGGCTCTTGCAGAATCAGATACATTAACTTTAGAAATAAAAAACAAAGGAGAGTCTAAATATTATAAAACATGGAATAAATCTTATCAATAGTTATATAATAGAAGACGAGGTCGAAATATTAGTCTGTATGATTAGATTAATTAACGAGGGGGATCCCGGAACAGCTGATCATTGGAACAGCTGATTGTTGGGAGGAGGAAAAAAAATACCCTAAGGAGTGACTGGGCGGGGGAGAACGCAGTCAGCGATGTTGGGCATGCGCGCAATGTTGTGCATGCACGATAAGGACTTACTGGGTGGAGAGGGGCGGGGCCAGCCAGGGGCACGATTTGTCGGTTCTCTGAACTGCACAGAATCGTAACAACCGGTTCTATAGAACCAGTCCAAACCGGTAGAATCCCACCCCTGCTTTGGTGTTAAGTGAAACGTGGTGGTTAAAATGAGTCCATTTTATAGCCCGTGGGTGTTTTCTGCCAGAGACGGGAAGCAGACACCATTTCCTGGCAAAATAATGCCAAAAACGGTGGTCAAAGAAGGGCTGTGGGACCCCTGAAACAGCCGTAAATGCAAGCTGGTTACCAAGCAGTTCTTGGTCTGGTCATAAATTTAGGACTCCCTGTATTTTTTTTTTCTCCTTCCCCTTCTAGGGCCTAGTTTGCTGGTGTTAAAAGAGAACCCGTGTCTCATCGAGTTGATCCTGGCGGTGCTCAAACGAGGGGAACCAGATCCCATCCTTCTGTCTTTCATCCTGAGGCTCACGGGAATCTTTGCCGCTTCCGAAAGCAGCTTCCAGCATTTGCAGGTTAGTCCGTCAGAGCCGCAGGAATCGATTCGAAGGTCGGCGTGTTGACTGAAAAAATATCATACCATTCTCTCCTTTCTTCTGCATTATTTTAAAAAATCCAGATTTACTTTAATTGGGGGGAGGAGGGGGGATTTGAATGTTTACAGTAGAGCCCGGATGGATGGGTCAGGATTCCTAAGCCATTGTTTTTGTAGTTCCACAGCTGTGAAGCATCTGTCAGAGCAGCAAGAGGCTGATCTGGCAATGCAACTGGCTTGCTTGCTTTCCTCTTTCCTCCCTCCCTCTTCCCTTCCCTTCCTTTCCCTTCCCCTCTTCCTTCCTTCCTTGCTTGCTTGCTTTCCTCTTTCTTCCCTCCCTCTTCCCTTCCTTTCCCTTCCCCTCTTCCTTCCCCTCTTCCTTCCTTCCTTGCTTGCTTTCCTCTTCCTCCCTCCCCCTCTTCCTTCTCCTCTTCCTTCCCTTCCCCTTCCTTTCATTTCCTTTCCCTTCCCTTCCCCTCCCTTCCCCTCTTCCTTCCCTCTTCCTTCCTTCCTGCTTGCTTTCTCTTCCTCCCCTCCCTCTTTCCTTCTCCCTTCCTTCCCTTCCTTCCCCCTTCCTTTCATTTCCTTTCCCTTCCCTTTCCCCCATCCTTCCCTTTCCCTCATCCTTCCCTTCCCTTTCCCAAATTATTAAGATGTCTACTGTTACCCAGTGCCCTCCCCAATGACACATGCAAAATCCAGGCGTTGCCCCCACCTCCCAAGGAACAAAATTTAGAATTTCGTTTCAAATGTAGATAAATTTAACCCAGGAGGAAAACTGTCAGGCGACAGTAAACCAGGGAAGCCTGACGATTCCAAACGGAATAAGCCGCCACCTTGATTTCCTTCCCTTCCCTTTCTCTCGAGTCAGCAGCAGGAGGTGGTGTTTGGAGCCTTCGGAGAGGCAGGCCCCCTGGGCAGCCCCCTCTGGGAAGACATGACCATTCGGAGCGGCTGGGTGCAAGGGGCCTACGCCATGCTGCAACATTACAGCGCCTTCCAGTTCCTCTGCAACTCTGGCAAGTGCTTTTCCTCCCCTTCCTAAGTTCAGGTTGGACAGACTTTGGCCCAGAGGCCTCCAAACCTGGCAACTTTTAAGACGAACGGATTTCAATTCCCAGAATTGCTGGCTGGAGAATTCTGGGAGTTGAAGTCCACAAGTCTTAAAGTTGCCAAGTTTTTTTTTTTGGGGGGGGCTGCTTTGGCCCATACAGGCGGTCCTCAGTTTACGGCTGTAATTGAATCCAGAATTAACAGTCGTAAGCCTTGCCTCTCCTTAAGCATAGGCCTCCGCCCGATTTCACAACGTTTATGCTTTACAGCCGTCTGTGACTTCCTAACCGTTGCTAAGCAACCAGTCACTGAAGGCAAGGACTACCTGTGCACCAATTTCTGCTCCTGTAAGTGACAGGTTGGAGGCTGCCTACGACAAAGAATTGGGGCCTGAGAGTTTTCTATGTATTAACGAAAATGGATTGTCCGTGGTTAACAAGTCTCATGTCTGACATGTTATCTTTTGTCCCGTGCAACAACGATGATGCCGCGGAATCAAAGGATTAAAAAAGAAAAGAAATATTGTTTGCCATTTAGCCAAAGTCCTAATCATTGCTTATGTTCATGATTAACTGGCAGACTAATAGAGTTGGAAGGGACCTTGTAGGTCATCTAGTCCAACTCCCGCCCAAGCATTTCTGACAGATGGTAGCCCAGTCTCTTCTTGAAAGCTTCCAGGGATGAATATCCCACAACTTCCGAGGGCAACTTCTGTCCCATGGGTTGATTGTTCTCCCTGTCAGAAAGTTTCTCCTTATTTCCAGGTTGAATCTCTCCTTGATCAGTTTCCATCCATTATTCCTTGTCTGGCCTTCGGGTGCTTTGGAAAATAGCTTGACCCCTTCCTCCTCTCTGTGGCAGCCCCTCAAATATTGGAAGGCTGCTCTCCTGTCTCCCCTGGTCCTTCTCTTCCCTAAACTAGCCTGGCCCAGTTCCTGCAACCGTTCATCGTATGTTTTAGCTTCCAGTCCCCTCATCATTTTTGTTCTCTTCTCTGCACTCTTTCTAGAGTCTCAACATCTTTTTTATAGTGTGGTGACCAAAACTGGATGCAGTACTCTAGGTGTGGCCTTACTACGGTTTTATAGAGTGGTGTTAGTACCTCCCTTGATCTCGATTGTATCCCTCTGTTAATCCCCAAGAGAGTTTTCTTAAGAAATGGCTGCTTTCTCCTGAAATGGTCAACGTCGTTTATCGCTGCTCCACAGGAGCTCTAGATATGATCTTCACTCTTCAAGAAGACCCCAGCCTCTTCATCGCTGCAGGAGCCAACCGGCTTCTTGCCCGCCTGCTCATTTTCTCCGTAGAGTCCGAGCCGTCTCGTCTTCTCAGCTCAAAGGACTACGATTGGCCGGCCTGTGCTCGGATGATGGTCGCCCGTGTTGAGGAGGCTCTCACATCCCGCTCTTTGTCCCGGATCAACCATTCCCTGAAGCTCTTAATGACGTTATTTGAACACAGCCAGGATGCCTGGACCGAAATCTTGTGGTCACGCCTAGCAGAAACGGTGGAAGCTCTCCTGATGGAAGATTCTGTCCATGTAGGACCCTGGCTTGTTGATTTGTTCCTTAGCATGGCGAGGTAAGAGAGGGTTCATAAGTTACTCTTTTAAGAGCCCTGAATTGGTTAAGATGGTGGGACAGGGCTTGTATGTAGGGTTCTTGTCATGCCCCTGATTCGAAGAGGGAGGCTGAACAGCTGACAGGGAGTGGGAGTGTGGCTCTGTTGGCTGTGGAGGAAACTGGGGAAGGGCACAGTCCGGCTGGGCAGAGCAGGAAGAGGAAGAACAAGGGAGAGGGAGTTCAGAGGAAGACCCAGGCCCACCTCCTCTTTATCCTAGGGCACACAGGGAGGAACGGAGAAGAGAGCAACGTGGTTGCATGGCTTACGGGGGAGGAAAGGGCCCTGATTCCCTTCATTGGCTGCAGCTGGGAACAGAGTGTTTAAAAAGGGAAACTGCGCACAGCAAGTTGTTGGGAGCAAATCGTGAATTTATCTGGTATTGTGGCTGATCTGTGTTCCTGGCGTCTTTCCCAACTGTGTGAATTTTGCCATGCTTTCAAGTCTGCAATTCCTTCTCCTGCCCTGCCAAGTTAATTACTTCAGCTTGGTTTGTTTAGATTTTAAGTTACAGTTTGTGTGTACCTTGTTTTGGACTGAATTTTCTACAGTCAAAGGCTGTTCCTGGGAGAGTTTTTCTCCAGCCAAAGGTAACCTGGACATTGGGGGCAAAATTGGAGATAATAAAGGGACTCCTATTGCTTATTTGATCGTGTTGCCTTTGTGCCACACCCCTTTGGGTCATCATAGTTCTTACCCATCAGGTCCTATGTTCAACTAACAAAATAATTGGAAGGCACCTTGGAGGTCTTCTAGTCCAACCCCCTGCTCAAACAGGAAACCTTATACCATTTCTGACAAGTGGTTGTCCAATCTCTTCTTGAAAACCTCCAGTGTTGGAGCACCCACAACTCCCACTGTTCAATTGTCCTCCCTGTTAGGAAATCTCACCTTACTTCTAGGTAGGTTCTTTCCTTGGTTAGTTTCCATCCATTGCTTCTTGTCTTGCCTTCAGGTGCTATTGGTTTGCAACCCAATAGGTTGACAATCCATAAGTTATTCCTTAAGAGCTCTGAATTGGTTAAGATGGCGGGATAGTCCTTGCCTGAAGGGTTCTTACATTGTTCTTGTCCAACATGGATGATCCTACACTGTTGGGACTTGTGTTTGAACCACTGATGCTCAGTGCAAAAAAAAAAAAATGGGGCATGTAGGGAAACATTTGAGCACTTCGTTGCATTTGAGGGAGATGAAGTGGGTGCTTTAAGTCTGGCGGTTGCTTAAACAGCCAGCTCTTCAACAGGTCATTCTTCCTCCAATAGGTCTCCTGCATTTAGCTCTCATGAATGCAGCCTTTGGAAGCTGGTGGCCCTTGCCCTGAAGAATATCAGCCTGGCTCATGTCGGCCCTCTAGCACATGGACTTTTGAAGCTGGAGGCATGGTAGGAACGGATGCCGTGAACTAATGCAGTTGGAAACTTTTAAGAGATGTGGACTTCAACTCCCAGAATTCCCAGAATAGTAATATTCAGTGAGGCTCATTGAGGGGCTGGCTAAGTATTTTGTTTGTTTAGCTGCAGATTCCAATTCCACTTTTCTTCCAGTGTCACACTTAAGCCCTTTTTTAAGCATGATAAAAGTCTGGGGGGGGGGGGAAACTGGGTTTGACAAACAAGCGTTCAATAAGGCGAGCCTAGACAATCGTGGCTTATTGCAAAAACGTGGCTTAGAGTGATATATGAGCTCAAGTCATAAAAACCAGTGGCCTTTTCTGCACTTGACTCTTCCATTTTCTCCATTGTGAAGTTTTTAACGTCTTTTTCATAGTTCTAAAAATGGTAGCATTTTGTAGAAGGCGACAAGTTAAACCAAAGTAACTCATATAATTTGAAGCACGGTGGTGTATGTAGGCATGTTGTGTGGTTTGATGTTGAAGGGGTTTTGATTTGCGAAACAAACTTTTGACACATGTAAAACCAAGGGAAAGCCCTCATCTCGTGCCCGCAAAGCAATCTTTACCTATGGAACAATTACAATTATCAGTGTCAACATATAGTAGTACCACAGACAGTAGAATATTGTTTACTTACTTGTATTTATTATTAATTGTATTTACTACAATTCATCATTAAGGAGAACCATATGTACTGTTAAATTTGATTGAGTTTTGTAAAAAGAAAAAACAAGTACAATAAAAAATATTCAAAACAAAACAAAGTAATTCATATAATTTAATTTAAAATTTTTATTTTTTACACATCTCTTCACGTGAGCAAAGTGATTCCAGATTACAATATTTATATACATAGTCATAGTTACACTTTCAACTTTCTTAATTAATGTCACTTCAAATCATTAGTAATTTATATCATTTGAAGCACGGCGTGTGTACATAGGCATGTTGTGTGGTTTGACGTTGAAGGGTTTAGATTTGCAAAGCAAACTTTCGACACACGTAAAACCAAGGGAAAGCCCTCATCTCATCCCCGCAAAGCAACCTTTTTCTCTTCTTCCAGCCCGCAGGCCCTCCAAGCCCAGAGCTTGGCTGTTTTGCTCCAGCCGATGGACGGCATCTTGCGAGCCACTTCGCATCACGCAGCCTCCCCAAGTGAGTGGTCCAACACAGTCTTATTAACGCCCGTATCCATTAGACCGGAGTTCCCCCATGTTTCTGGCTTTGCGGACCGAAGGGGAAAAGGGGATGGTTTCAGACAAGCAGCCGGCAAGCACGTGTGTGTGTGTGTGCAGCTCCCTTGGTGTGAGTGGCGTGCGTTGCGTGCCTGCCACTCCCTTAAATCGAGCAAGCACTTGCTTGTTGCTCGCGCAAGTGAGGATGTGTGTCTGAACGTTTGCTGGCTGATTCCGCAGCGTGGTTGCAAACATCTCCTGCCCCACTAGTGGGCCGCAGCCAGGGGCGGGATTCAGCCAGTTCAGACCGTTTGGCACGGACCGGACGTTACATTTTCATCCGGTTCATCGAACTGGTAGTTGAACCGACCGGCTGGCCCTCTCTGCCCCTCCCAGGAGTCTCCACGTGGTCCGTTTCAGATGCAGGTAGGTTCAGGGTCCGCGTGGAGGCCCTGGGAGTGGGAGAAATGGGCCGAACCAGAAGTTCTGGAAGTCCAAAAACAGTCCTGGGCTACACCCACCCAGCGACCAGGTAGAGAAACGGTTGTTGGGATTTTTGAATCTCACCCCTGGTCACAGCCCACAGGTGGAGTGGGGGGGACGGGACCCCTGCATTAGACCAAATGGGCGGGTAGAGAAAAGAGGCCGTTGGATTATCCGGAGCCTGGGTTAGAACAGCCCCGGTGCGATTAATGCGTGGGAATTCTCCAGTTTGCAGAGGTTTTGTCCAGCCAGGTCCGAAATGCCTTTTGGTCTGAAAATGATCATTTCCTCCCTTTGCTTTCAGATGCTTCCTCTGCAGAGCCTCTTCTCTTCTCTACCGGTCTCCTGTGTCAGACGATGGCTCACCTCAAGGAGATCCAAGAGTTGGTATGAAAAAGAGCCAGGCTTTCTTGACGTGCCTTGTCCATCGTCCAGGTCACGGTGGCCCCAAGAATTCTTTTTCCGAAAGGCAACTGGGCTCCCCTGAATTTTTTTTGGCCTGGAAAACGTTTCAAAGGTTCTCATCCAAGAAGCTTCTTCCGTGTCTCCGTAACACGGAGAAAAAATAGGCTTGTGGGTGCCTCTATCCCAGGGCAGTAGCTATATTGAATTCTACTGTATAGTGCCTGATATTCGTGCAATATCAGGTTTTCAATTCAGTTGCATAGAAAGTGAAGGGGGCGTGTTTGTGTTTTATTTTTAGAGTTATAATGTACACTGAAGATGGCATTTACCGTATTTATCGGCGTATAACACGCACTTTTTCCCCCTGAAAATAGGGGGCAAATGATGTATGCGTGTTATACGCCGATATAATGTTAAGAAGCCTTCGGTGAATGCTGCTGGGATCGGGGATCAAGGACACAAATGAAAGAAGGGGAGGGAGGAAGCAACCGAAGCCTGTCCTTCTCTCTGGGTCAGCTCTCTCAGTCGCTCTCTCGCTCCTCCACCAGCCCAGGAAGAAACTGCTTCAAAGAAGCGGGGGGCTTTTCCTGTCGCCTCTCCCCACCCCCACCCCGTCCGCCCGCCCGCCCGCCCGCAGTGCTCCGTTCTGCCTGCCTGCCTGCCTTCGTTAATGGTTGAATCGGAACAGCTTCGGCTGAGTAAAAGAGGCGAATAGTTATTATTCTCAGCCGAAGCTGCTCCCAAACAACCAGAAACTAAGGCAGGCAGGCAGAATTTTTTAAATTTTTTTCCTGAAATTTCCCCCTTAAAATGAAGATGCGTGTTATACGCCTGTGCGTGTTATACGCCGATAAAACGGTAATTTCGTTGCACGAGGTGCAATGACAGTAAAGTAAACTGAGCTGAGCTAAACTAAACTAAAAACTAAACTGAACTATTCTGCAAGTTCAGAGTTTCCCAAGAGACTCCCTCATCCTTTTCCAGATTTGAAACCTGGAAATTTCTAAGCGTGCTGGCTGGGGAATTCTGGGATTTGAAGTCCGTAAATGGCTTACTCTCTGGAATTCTGGGGATTGAAGTCCACAGAGCTTAAAAGTTGCCACGGTCGAGAAACCCTGCTCTGCAAAACGACAGCTCTGATTAAACTAGCTTCGGACCCCCCTATCTGTTGCTTCCCCAGGCCTGCTTGGCGGTAGAGTTTCCGCATCAGCCTTTGATATGCTCCGTGGTGACCATACTACAGTTTTGCGCTGGCCAGGCTGTGTCATCGTCCTCCTTTGGAGCTACACTAGGCCACCTCTTGATTGGCAGCTTTCGAGTCCAGAGGGCAGCGCTCAGCCTCCTGGGAGCCCTCTCACGATGGGCTGGTAAGTAAGGCTTGTGTGTTGGATACCCAACTCCAGAAGGATTGCAACCGTGCCAGAAATTCTGTCCATAAAGGTTTCTCACTTGCCCCTTTCAGGATTCTTTCCCGTTTTAACTGTCAAGATTAGAAGTTTCATAAACCAGGGCTTGGAAAAGTGGCTTTATTACCCCACTTTTCATTGTAGGTCCTGCCAACTATTTCAATTCGTTGTAGCATTTATTTAAAGGGGCAGGATTATAAATAATGGAGCAACTCTTGATTGCTCGGATGGCTTCCAAGCTTCTATGGAAATTGTCGTCTTTTTGTCTGTACAGTGTAGTTAAATAAATTAACCCGGGGAACGACTTGCCTCCAGAAGTTGTAAATGCTCCAACGCTGGAAGTTTTTAAGAAGAGATTGGATAACCATTTGTCTGAAGTGGTGGAGGGTTTTCTGCCTAGGGAGGGGGTTGGGCTAGAAGACCTCCAGGGTCCCTTCTGTTTATGCTGTTCTAACAATAGAGCACTTTGCAAAACAAAAAAATCCTATTCTGCCATGCAATCCAGCACCAACAAATAACCGATAGGAATAAAAAGCAGAAGAGTTTCTCTCGCTCCCCAAAACCAACTCATTTGGGGCAAATTGAACATGAGTCTTTTTGTCGGGCCCATGTTAGTTCTTTCTATCCTTCCTACAGAGCAACTCTTTTAATTTTAAACTCCCAAGAAGTAGCATGGGGGATGAAATCCAGGCTGAATTGGAAGTGCAAAGGAGACCCCTGTGATTAAAACGTTCGTTCTCTATGTTTAGCCTCTGTCCACGACGAAGAAAGGCTGCAAGTGTTTGACGTCCTCCTGACGTACTTACGGAGTCCAGACAGCAGTCCTGTGGTGAGTGCAGAATTGTACCAAGAATTGCTTTGTCTTCTGTAAGGAAGTCTCTCGTTTACTAAGATTGTTGCTTAGAGGGGGGATGTCTGTCATTTGGACCAGAAGTGGGAATAAAAGCTGGACAGATATATCAACTCTGCTGGGAGACCAGCAGCTGCTGGGTTCTGGCCCAGCTCCCCAAACATGACCAACCCTCTGACGTGAACTCAGACGATTCCTTTTTTAGGAGTGCCGGCATTCGTGGCAAAACGTTTCTCTCTCAATGCAGGCTAATAAATCCATCTGGCCGGGAGACGAATACCTGTCTGCCACACCTACTCATCTCCTCCCTCTGCCTTTTCATCCCCAGAGCTAGGGTGGGGCTTCGCTGGCAGTGGTGGCTCTTCCAGCCCAAGGACCGGTCCATAGATTTCCACTTCTCTCCTCTGCTTTCAGCACATCTGTACGTCAGGCACTGGGCCCAGCTGTTCTTCCTCTTCCACATCAGCCACCTCCAGACCTGAAGGCTGTTGACTCTCTAGCTAAGGGCTGACGGACGGCCCAGGCTCTCTCTCTCTCTCTCTCTCTCTCAGTTCCATTCCCCCTTGGAGCTCCCGTCCCGAGGACCAGCCCCTAGATTTCCACTGCTCTCCTCTCCTCTGCCTTCTGCGCCAGGCACTGGACCCAGCTGTTCCTCCTCTTCCACATCAGCCACCTCCAGATCTGAAGGCTGTTGGCTCACCATCTAAGGGGTGACGGACGGCCCAGGCTCCGTCTCTCTCTCTCTCTCTCTCTCAGTTCCATTCCTCCTTGGAGCTCCTGTCCCGAGGGCCGGCCCCTAGATTTCCACTGCTCTCCTCTCCTCTGCCTTCTGCGCCAGGCACTGGACCCAGCTGTTCCTCCTCTTCCACATCAGCCACCTCCAGATCTGAAGGCTGTTGGCTCACCATCTAAGGGGTGACGGACGGCCCAGGCTCCTCTCTCTCTCTCTCTCTCTCAGTTCCATTCCTCCTTGAGCTCCTGTCCCGAGGGCCGGCCCCTAGATTTCCACTGCTCTCCTCTCCTCTGCCTTCTGCGCCAGGCACTGGACCCAGCTGTTCCTCCTCTTCCACATCAGCCACCTCCAGATCTGAAGGCTGTTGGCTCACCATCTAAGGGGTGACGGACGCCCAGGCTCCGTCTCTCTCTCTCTCTCTCTCTCAGTTCCATTCCTCCTTGGAGCTCCTGTCCCGAGGGCCGCCCCTAGATTTCCACTGCTCTCCTCTCCTCTGCCTTCTGCGCCAGGCACTGACCCAGCTGTTCCTCCTCTTCCACATCAGCCACCTCCAGATCTGAAGGCTGTTGGCTCACCATCTAAGGGGTGACGGACGGCCCAGGCTCCTCTCTCTCTCTCTCTCAGTTCCATTCCTCCTTGGAGCTCCTGTCCCGAGGGCCGGCCCCTAGATTTCCACTGCTCTCCTCTCCTCTGCCTTCTGCGCCAGGCACTGGACCCAGCTGTTCCTCCTCTTCCACATCAGCCACCTCCAGATCTGAAGGCTGTTGGCTCACCATCTAAGGGGTGACGGACGGCCCAGGCTCCGTCTCTCTCTCTCTCTCTCTCAGTTCCATTCCTCCTTGGAGCTCCTGTCCCGAGGGCCGGCCCCTAGATTTCCACTGCTCTCCTCTCCTCTGCCTTCTGCGCCAGGCACTGGACCCAGCTGTTCCTCCTCTTCCACATCAGCCACCTCCAGATCTGAAGGCTGTTGGCTCACCATCTAAGGGGTGACGGACGGCCCAGGCTCCGTCTCTCTCTCTCTCTCTCTCAGTTCCATTCCTCCTTGGAGCTCCTGTCCCGAGGGCCGGCCCCTAGATTTCCACTGCTCTCCTCTCCTCTGCCTTCTGCGCCAGGCACTGACCCAGCTGTTCCTCCTCTTCCACATCAGCCACCTCCAGATCTGAAGGCTGTTGGCTCACCATCTAAGGGGTGACGGACGGCCCAGGCTCCGCTCTCTCTCTCTCTCTCTCTCAGTTCCATTCCTCCTTGGAGCTCCTGTCCCGAGGGCCGGCCCCTAGATTTCCACTGCTCTCCTCTCCTCTGCCTTCTGCGCCAGGCACTGGACCCAGCTGTTCCTCCTCTTCCACATCAGCCACCTCCAGATCTGAAGGCTGTTGGCTCACCATCTAAGGGTGACGGACGGCCCAGGCTCCTCTCTCTCTCTCTCTCTCTCAGTTCCATTCCTCCTTGGAGCTCCTGTCCCGAGGGCCAGCCCCTAGATTTCCACTGCTCTCCTCTCCTCTGCCTTCTGCGCCAGGCACTGGACCCAGCTGTTCCTCCTCTTCCACATCAGCCACCTCCAGATCTGAAGGCTGTTGGCTCACCATCTAAGGGCTGACGGACGGCCCAGGCTCTCTCTCTCTCTTTCTCTGCCGGCTCCATTCTCTCTTCCCCCTCGCAGCTCAGGTTGCCTTGATCCTGACCCCTGACTCTCACGCCGCCACCTCTTCCTCTGATTCAGCTGCTGGACAGGCCGGCGGCCGACAGGCCACAACATGCTGGAGTTAGTTAGTTATACCCTGCCTTTCCTATTTGTACAAATAACTCAAGGCTGCGGCCATACCCGTTGCAATAATAAACATCCTTCTGCTTCCTTCCAGATTTTGAAGAAAGCCCTTCAAGGGACCCTAAAGTGGCTTCGGAGTGCCTTGCGACCTTCCGTCTCCCTTGCCGATGTCCAGCAACACCAAAAGTTTCTCAGAGGTGTTAAACAGCACCTGATCTATGCTGATCTATTCTAATGGCCCAATATTGCAGTTTGGGGTTCTCCCTCGGCCCACTTCTGGTTCAGAGATTTAATTTTTTGAGCCGGAAGGCTTCAGATTTTAAAGCCAGTTGTCATTTCCTCCGTTCAACCTGCATCGTGTCAGCCGGGGAGAAAGGATGGCCAAGATCTCCAGTCTACAATTTTCTCTCCTTTTCTTTGAAGATACGCTGCGGGTGTTACGGAAACATCTGTGCAGTCCAAGCTGGGAAGTACGCGATTCCTCCCTGGAGTTTCTCAGCCTGGCGATGAAGCATTTGAGAGGTAAGGGGAGCACCAAGATAGCAATAGCGCTTAAGACTTATATCCCGCTTTCCAGTGCTTTACAATTTCTCTAAAGAGGTTTACAGACTCAGCCTCTTGCCCCCCCAACCATCTGGGCCTGCATTTTACACACCTCGGAAGGACGGAAGGCGGAGTCAACCTTGAGCCTGGTGAGATTCAAACTTCTGGCAGCCTGAAATATTCTCGTCATTGTGCCACCATGGTGAGGGAGGGAGGAAAAAAAGGGTGGGAGAGAAAGAAAGGAAAAAAAGCAAGAGCACTTAGACTTATATACCGTTTCACAGTGCTTTCCAGTTCCCTCTAAGCGGTTTACAGAGTCAGCCTCTCGCCCCCCAACAATTTGGATCCTCATTTTACCCACCTCGGGAGGACGGAAGGTTGAGTCAACCTTGAGCCGGTCAGGATCGAACTCCTGGCAATGGGCAGAGTCAGCAATGCTGCATTCTAACCACTATGCCACAGTGGCCCTTCCCTCCCTCCTTTCCTTCCTTCCCTTCCTTCCCAAGCAATAGCAGACTTGCATACCGCTTCACAATGCTTTACTCTCAAAGCAGTTTACAGAGTCAGCATATTTTCCCCCAACAATTTGGGTCCTCATTTTACCCACCTCGGAAGGACGGAAGGCTGAGTCAACCTTGAGCCGGTCAGGATTGAACTCTGGGCAGTGGGCAGAGTTAGCTTGCACCACTGCATTGTAAGAAATGTGCCACCATGGCTTGCTTGCTGCCTTCCTTCCTTCCTTCCTTCCTTCCTTCCTTCCTTCCTTCCTTCCTTCCTTCCTTCCTTCCTTCCTTCATTCATTCATTCATTCATTCATTCATTCATTCATTCATTCATTCCTTCTTCCCTTCCCTTCCCATCCTCCCTCCTTTCCTTCCTTCCCAAGCTACAGCAGACTTATATACCGCTTCATGGTGCTTTACAGCCCTCTCTAAATGGTTTACAGAGTCAGCCTATTTGCCCCCAAACAATCTGGGTCCTCCTTTTACCCACCTCGGAAGGACGGAAGGCTGAGTCAACCTTGAGCCTGTTGAGATTTGAACTGCCAAACTGCAGGCAGCCGGCAGTCAGCAAAAGTAGCCTGCAGTACGGCACTCTAACCACTGCATCACCGTGGCTCAGACACAGATTAACAGAGTTGGAAGGGACCTCGTAGGTCACCTAGTCCAACCCCCCCCCCGCCCAAGCAGGAGACCCTACCCCATTTCTGACAGATGGCAGTCCAGTCTCTTCTCGGAAGCTTCCAGCGATGACGCTCCCACATCCTAACATTTCAGCAGCTGTGTCGAGGGACACGAAATCCTCCGGACTCAACTGTAGCAAATGTTGTTCGGGGTGGGGTGGGGCCGGGAATGGTGGTTTTTTTCCTCCTCCAGAGGCATCTTTGAACCTCCAGAAACCTTGAGTGGAATTTCTTACGTGTTTTCCTGATTGTGGGGAGGGAGCGACTTAAGCGAGTCGCTTGCGGTTGTGAAATCAGTTAGGAAAGGAATTCGGCTGCCCCGCTGACTTTGCTTCTCAGAAGGTGACAGAAAGGGGATCCCGTGATCCCAGGCCGATGCCACTGTCATAAATATGAATCGGTTGAGTGTTGATCACCTGGCCGTGGGGGATGCCGCAACGGTCGTTAAGCGTGGAAAAAGGGTTGCAAGTCATTTTTTTTCAGTGGCGTGACTTTGAACGGGCACTAAATGGACCATTGTAAGTTCAGAACTACCTGTGTTTGAACAGTACCGTTTTGTTCCGACCCAACCAGAGCAAACACAGACAAAGTCAGCGCCCCCCACCTTTTAAGGTTTAATAACAAATTCTGTTCTGAAGGCTGCTTTCCATTAATTAGCTCCGACAAAAAAGAGCCTTGCCAAGTTGTTTGTCAAAGTTGCCAAAATACCCAGAGATAAGAACTAATTTACAAAATTCTCCAAACACGAACTAAGATGTCCACCAGTTGAGCTTCAGAGCTTCTTTGCTGTCTGCAAAGAACGCTTTTCCAAACCTGGCTTTTATCCTCTTGAGGGAGGCGCCATCACCTTGTAGCCTTACTCCCGAGTCACCTGTGCTGCTGTAATTGTTCTTTCCTCCAAGTAATCCTTCGTGAATGTGCACTTGGCACAGGCTCCTCGGGAATCTCCTCATCACTGCTGCCAGCCCCCACAATCTCTGAAGGCAGCAGTCCACTCCTTGATAGTCCTGGCCCCTTATCAGAGTCATCACTCTCCTCAGCCATCTGCACTTGCTGCCGGCTAACCACAACACATTTCCCTGCACAGGACTAGACTGGTTTTGGCAAGAGCTGCTCTCCTCAGAAGTGCCCAGGCTTCTGGAAGATCTCCTGGGTGATCCCGAGAGCTACGTGCGTGCCAGCGCCGTGAGGACCTGGGGCCGTTTCTCCCTCATGGCCTACTCTGGCCCAGAAGCGCCTGTTTGCAAAAGCAATGAAAACCCCAAAGAGGTATGACACTTGTTGTGATGACCCTGGGTGTAACACAAAGGCAACGCAGCCAGAGAATAAGTAGGAGTCCCTTTATTAGCTCCAACTTTGCCCCCAATGTCCCGGTTACTCTCCAGTCTGGAGAAAAAAACTCCCAGAAACCTGCAACAGCCTTTGGCTGCAGATATTCCAATCCAAATATTGTAAACAGAAAACTTTAAATTATAAATCCAACAAGGCAAAATAAGGTAATAAATCCGGCAGGGCAAGGTAAGGTTACTTCCAGAAGTGAAGTAACACGGCAGTAAATCCAACCAGTTGGGAGAATGCCAGAAACTCAAGATAACCGCAGCCCACACAAGATAAACTCAGCAATTGTTCCCAACAACCGCCCCTCCCAACTGCCTCTCCTTTAAACTCCCTCCCCAGCTGTGCCTTGTGAAGGGAATCAGGGCCCTTTCCTCCCCCGTAAGCCACGCAACCCACATTACTCCCTTCTCTGTTTCTGCGTTCCTGAGGATGAAGAGGGAGGTGGGACTGGGTCTTCCTCTGAACTCCCTTCCCTTGTTCTGCCTCTCCCCTGCTCTGCCCAGCTGGACTTTGCCCTTCCCCAGATTCCTCCACAGCCAGTAGAGCCACACTCCCGCTCCCTGTCGGCTGTCGAGTCTTCAGACTCGAAGGGGGCATGACACTTGTGTGCAACCTGGGGCTCCAACTCCCCTTTTCTCTACGCAGAGATGCCAAGTTTCCCTTTTGAGATTCCGTCTGTCTCCTTGTTCCCCAGCTCTGCGTCGGCGGCGTTCGCTTGCTGGAAATCTTGTCTTCGGACGCCGAAGGTTTCCCTCGACGAGCTGCCATCGGCGTCTTCCTTGACTGGCTGAAGGAAGGACACCCCGAGGCCTCAGCAAGCCCCGCCGAGTTTGTTTCCCGAGCTCTTCAAGCCGTGGATGGAGACCTAGATTGGGAAGTCAAAATGGCCACTCTGGACCTGGTGGGAGTTTTCATCGGCCAGACGTTCGGCCGGCTCGGGCAGAGCTCCACTTCAGCTGGTTCTTCGCTTGCCAATCTTGCCGACGTGCTGCGGCTCTTTGGCCAAATGAAAATGTTAGGCTTCCTTTTCAGGGCCCTCCAAGACTGCGACAGGCCAGTGGCGGTCAAGGCCTGCGAGGTCCTTTTGGCTCTGAAATCTGCTGTTTGCAAACACCGGTCGAAATCATCACCGTCGGGAGATGCTTCCGGGCTAAAGGAAGTTCCCACGGAGAGCTCCTCCTCTTCTCTCTCCAGCCTTCCTGCCGGGGAGGCCGCTGAAAAGGACTGCCAGGATCCCGAAAGGCTGCGCCGGATCCTAGAATTCACAGACCTGGAGGGTTTGCAAAGGGCTTTGGACGTGAGCAGCGATCACCTGGAGAGGAGCCCACAGTCCCTCCTGCAGGACCTCCTGGCTGCGGCAGGCAGCGCGGAGGAGAACCGAGTAGATTGCTATTGAGAGGAGGGGCTGGAGCTCACTGGCTGGCTTGGAAAAGGGGCCACTTTCAGAACGGAGGGACTGCGAGCGCGTTTCTTTTTCCGGGCACCTCCCGAAAGTGGGCTTGGCAGAGCGAATTAAAACTGAAACTCGGGTGCAGGGAGAATAAGCACCAAAGAAGATCAAACGAACAAAAGGCAAAACTCACACAGAGTGAATGCAAGGGGTAAAAATAAATAAAATAAATGTCCGATATTCCTTTCTTCTATTTTCCTCACAACAACAGTCTTTAACCACTAAACCCAACTCTCTCTCCCTCTCTCTCCTCTCTCCCTCTCCTCCTCCCCCCTCCTCTCTCTCCTGTCTCCTCTCTCTCCCTCCTCTCCTCTTTCTCCCTCCTTCTCCCTCCTCTCTTCTTCCCTCCCTCCTCCTCTCTCCCTCCTCTCCTGTCTCTCTCTCTCTCCCTCCTCTCTCTCTCTCTCTTCCCTCCTCCTCTCCCCTCCCTCCTCTCCTCCTCTCTCTCTCTCCCTCCCTCCTCTCCTCTTTCTCCCTCCTTCTCCCTCCTCTCTTCTTTCCCTCCTCCCTCCTCTCTCTCCTGTCTCCCTCCCTCTCTCTCTCTCTCTCTCCTCTCTCCTTCCCTCCTCCTCTCCCTCCCTCTCTCTCCTCTCCCTCCCTCCCTCTCCCTCTCCCTCTCTCTCCTTCCTCCTCCTCTCCCTCCCTCCTCTCTCTCCTCTCTCCCTCCTCCCTCCTCTCTCTCTCCTCTCTCTCTCTCTCCTTCCCTCCTCCTCTCCCTCCTCCTCTCTCTCCTGTCTCCCTCCCTCCCTCCCTCTCTCTCTCCTCTCTCCCTCTCTCTCTCCTTCCCTCCTCTCCCTCCCTCCCTCTCTCCTGTCTCCCTCCCTCTCTCTCTCCCTCCTTCTCTCTCCCTCTCTCCCTCCCCCTCCCTCCTTCTCTCTTCTTCCCTCCCTCCTCCTCTCTCCCTCCTCTCTCTTCTTACCTCCTCTCTCCCTCCTTTCTCTCCCTCCCTCCCTGCTTCTCCCTCCTTCTCTTTCTCTCTTCCCCTCCCCCCACTCTCAGAACATTTCCTCAATCTACCAGTAAGGAAAGACCCCCACCCACTGGTTTCACTAGTGCGTTTGACAAGATTATAGCAAAGGGGAAAAAATCTTAACTCAGTGGTGGGTTATTCCTAGCTGGCTGGTTTTGCTTCAATTCATGGGAGGGGGAGATCAACTTAAATTGGGCTGAACAGAATCCGGCTCCTAATTAAATCCCTGTAAATTATGCATCTAGATCAGGATCTTGCCTGGCTGGGGAATTCTGGGAGTTGAAGCCCACAAGCCTTACCCTTGCCAAGATTAGACACTCCTGATCTCACTAATCCCACTTCAGAAATCCTTGGGGAGAAAACGAAGGGTTTATTTGGGCTCCCCACATAGCAGCCTACATCCGGAGGTACGTAGGAATGGGTCTGTGACAACCCACCATGGCCCAACTCTCTGCAGGACAAGAGTTAACATCAATATCAAAGAAATGGTGGAATAGAATCATCAAAGGCTGCAAAAGGACAGAATGAAATGTGAATGACAAAAATAAAAAAAAAGTTTTTACTTATTTTAAATAATTAAAGTTAAATTGTCCCACAGTGAGTTGGCCATAGCGAGTTGTCCCATTCTATGTAGGTGTTCTGACCAAAGCTTCCTGAGACCGTAATTAAGCACATGCTCAGTTAAAACAATTCCTGTTTTCTTATGTTCATTCCCAGCCCGTAATGAATCTCAAACAGTTCCCCGAGATAAGCACCCACCTTTCTCTCCTTTGAATGGCTGCCAAATGAACTATAAAAAACCAGCCGAAGTACAAAGTCCGCACAGAGCTTCAAGGTTTAATCCAAACAGAGCGAACAAAGTTGCTTCCTGCAAAGATTCCTGTCCCTTTGCACCTCCTTTATGCCTTAAAGCCTTACTCCCAAGTCCCTTTTGTCTCAGCTGCTCTTGCCTTCTGGCAGCTCTGTGCACACGCACACTGGGAACAGGCTCCCCTTGTTCCTCTGCCTCACTGCTGCCAGACTCCGGAGGCTCCAAAGGCAGCACCCCACTCCCAGATGGTCCTGGCCCCAGCTCTGCATCGGACGCAGGACCCTCGTCCGAGTCCTTCCCGGACTCCCGGACTGATCCCCGTCCTTCCCTGCTGTCCGATTCCACCGCCGTCTGCACAAGCTGCCGGCAAACCACAACAGTAGGAATACCCACAGAACTGAACCCTGCATGGCAGGCCACCTAATTATTAAGCGGAGGAAAGCCAAAACAAGACCTCTGAGTAATTGAAAGCGATCCCAGGTCTTAAGTCTCAGCCAAAGGAAAGCGGGAGGACCATCCAGATAACAGAGTTCTATTAAAAATGCATTTTCTGACACGGAACCACACTTATTTCCTGCTGAAGAGCCGTGGATAATAATGATGATTATAAACGATTACAGCGAAGTGGTTTTTTTTCCACCACCACCTCCTTCCTCGGGGTGGTAAAGGCAGTTTTCTCGCCCCCGTTTTATCCTCACGGCAATTCTGGCAGAGCAGACGAAGGGAAAGGGGCTCTTGGCTGCCTTCAGACGAAGCAAGTCGGGCCGACATTCGTAGGATTTTGCCGGCACAGTCGGAATCAGAGGAAACGGGGGGCATTTCAGACATCAAACAAGTAGAACTTCTGAATGCATCTTTTGATGTGCCGTTTGGAAATCTGAACGACTGTGCTGTTCACAGCTTCTGTCTTGACTTAGTGGGGAGCGGAACGCTCTTGAGGCAAGTCCGAGGCGTGTGTGGGCGAAGACTTGAGGCAGAACTTAATAGAAAAGGGGGAAAAAAATTAATCCCTTAACGCCAAAGCCAGCCGAAGCCACGAATCCAAAGAATTACATTTGCTTCTGGAAGCATCGACCGGAGAGTAAAAAGCTGGTTTATTAATTTTTCTATGACTCTTTAATCAAGCACATCTAAGCAGCTTGCAAAAGTTCTATTCCATCGTGTCTACTGTACAATCACACAGGCGTAGCTCAACAATAAATTCAGTTATAAAACGAAGGTTTTACTTAAGGGGTTTGCACGAATAGAATAGAATAGGAATAGGAATAAAGAGAATGGAATAGGAATAGAATAGAATTAGAATAGAATAGAATTAGAATAGAATAGAAATAATCGAATAGGATAGAATAGAATAGGAATAAAGAATAGAATAGAATTAGAATAGAATAGGAATAAAGAATAGAATAGAATTAGAATAGAATAGGAATAAAGAATAGAATAGAATAGGAATAAAGAATAGAATAGAATTAGAATAGGAATAAAGAATAGAATTAGAATAGAATAGAATAGAATAGGAATAAAGAATAGAATAGAATTAGAATAGAATAGAATTAGAATAGAATAGAATAAAGAATAGAATAGAATTAGAATAGAATAGAATAAAGAATAGAATAGGAATAAAGAATAGAATAGAATAGAATTAGAATAGGAATAAAGAATAGAATTAGAATAGAATAGAATAGGAATAAAGAATAGAATAGAATTAGAATAGAATAGGAATAAAGAATAGAATAGGAATAAAGAATAGAATAGAATTAGAATAGGAATAAAGAATAGAATTAGAATAGAATAGAATAGGAATAAAGAATAGAATTAGAATAGAATAGAATAGGAATAAAGAATAGAATTAGAATAGAATAGAATAGGAATAAAGAATAGAATAGAATTAGAATAGAATAGGAATAAAGAATAGAATAGGAATAAAGAATAGAATAGAATAGAATTAGAATAGGAATAAAGAATAGAATTAGAATAGAATAGAATAGGAATAAAGAATAGAATAGAATTAGAATAGAATAGGAATAAAGAATAGAATAGGAATAAAGAATAGAATAGAATTAGAATAGAATAGAATAGGAATAAAGAATAGAATAGAATAGGAATAAAGAATAGAATTAGAATAGAATAGAATAGAATAGAATAGAATAGAATAGAATAGCTTTATTGTCATGGCATTCCACGAATACAATGAAATTTGAAATCCCATCTGGGGGGAATTCATTCATTCCAGGGGAAGGGAACTTCAGCTCCCTCTAGCAACCCACCTCTGGATTGAGGTCAGCCAGATGTGTTAGAGGTATCTCACCCATAATCCTCAGCCAGGAGGGGAGTTGCAAACCAAAGGATGCCAACACAAGAAAGTCTGTCCTGAAATGGTTGCTAGGCATTTCTAATGAAAGAAAAAGGACCTCACACACACACACACACACACACACAATTTTAGAAAGAACTACTGGCATTACTTTGGATAGCCTAGTTCATTTGGAAGGGACCTTGGAGGTCTTCTAGTGAAACCCTAAACCAGGGTGTCCAACCTTGGCAACTTTAAGACTTGTGGACTTCAACTCCCAGAATTCCAGCAAAGCTGGCTGAGGAATTCTGGGAGTTGAAGTCCACAAGTCTTAAAGTTGCCAAGGTTGGACACCCCTGCCCTAAACCATTCCAGCCAAATGGCTGTCCAGTCTCTTCTTAAATTCCTCCTTAGTTCCAGGTTGCTTCTCTCCTTGATTAGTTTCCATCTATTGCTTCTTGTCCTGCCTTCAGGGCCTTTGGAGAACAGGCGGACGGACTCCCTCTTCTTTGGGGCAGCCCCTCAAAATATTGGAAGGCTGCTATCACGTCCCCCATTAAGACCATTAACCCCAAAATCAGTTTTTAGCCACCCCAAATGCCTCGTTTTTAGCACACTGGGGCTTTCGCCTGACCTGAACGTAGGGAAAGCAGCTTTTGGCCATCAAGATTCTCGCAGCTCAAAACAGAAAGCCATTTCTTTGCAAGGAGGTGGAGGGGGTGGAAGGAGAACTACGGAAGACCTACAACCCTAATTATCTTGAGGGCTGGAGCACTGCTTTGCGTCTGCTCCCAGTGCCCCGCTACTAGGGCTTCAGAATTTAATGAGAATTGCTACACATAAAGAGAAGAATGCACCAGACAGGGTGACCGATTCCCTCTGGTCTCTGCAGAGAATGAAAATATTCGACATCTGCAAGAGAAAGGGTTGAAGGCAACTGCTGTTGACATCATTAAGCGCCCGGTAAGGCAAGCAAATAAAAATACGAAGCATTGCACGCTGCAGTGATTCACCCGGCTTTGCAAAACAGGCACAAATTATTCCCTGAGCTGGGAAGGATTGGCTAGGCACAGACTCCTCAGCTAGCTAGGTAAGAATAATCTGAATAAGATGACATTTCTCTCTCCTCTCCTACAGGTGCATGTTTCCAACCGAGAGAAGGAAGCATGCAAACACGAATCAAATCAGGAATATCCCACAAGCTTTAAACCAAGCAGCGATGAATATGTTGTGATCAGCGGAAATAAACTGAAGCGTTCCTCTCTTCCTTTTGCAGCTACGCTAACAGCAGAGGCGAGAGAGACCAAAACCTTAACACACAAAAATGTGCAAAATCCCTGCTTCTGAAGTGTGTTGCTGTCTTTTGTGAATGCAAAGACATCTCCAGACCATTCAGTTGGCTTTTTCTTTCCATTACAATGCGGCTTCTCTCTGAGGCCGGAGCTGACACCTTCTGCCTCCGAAACAGAATGAAATGTGGGGCCAAATTGAACTTGAAGTCCACCCATTTGAATTGGCCGGGGAATTCTGGGAATTGAAATCCACGAATCATAAATGGATGGGGAATTCCGGTGGTTAAAGTCCACCCGTTTTGGTCGGCTGGGGAATTCTGGGACTTGAGGAGGTCCTCAGTCTTAAAGTTGACAATGTTGAGAAATGATGCTCTAGCATCAGAAGTGGACCTGTCCCTGTGGATTATTCCATGGGAAAACAAGGAGACATCATTGTGGATTGGACCTGGGAAGGGAGAAGCACCAAATCCAGTTGGAAGAAGGAGATGGAGAAATATACACTGAAAAATCAGAAGCCAGTTTAAAGCTAGGAATCACAGGCCATCTCGACCTTTTTACTCTCAGCTACTAGTTTTGAGGACGGGCCCCTCCTTAAATCAAAAGAAGGAAGACCCCCCTCCGAAGAGACTCCCCGCCTTCCAACTTCCAAGGGCCAGCCTTTAGAAGAGAGGGAGGGTCATTCAACCATTTCCTTGAAGAGGGGAGGGGAGGGCTTGGGAATTTGACACACACGGGCCTTTCTTTGGGAGACAGACATGATTAAGAGGGAAGAAGGAGAGCAATGAAAGGAAAGAGGCACCCCACCCCCTCATGACATCCCCTCAAAAGCCAGGAGGGAGGGGGCTTGCCAAGGGTCAAGGGTGAGGCAGACCCCATGCCCAAGAAATCTGGAAGGCGTTTCTAGAGAGTTGGATGTCTTTGGGAGGATGGAAAGCAAAGCATGAATTATAACCACCGCTACCCCTAAACCCCCTCCCCCCCCCAAAAAAGGGGACGGGGTGGCTGAGTGGCTAAGACGTTGAGCTTGTCGGTCAGAAAGGTCGGCAGTTGGGGGTTCGAATCTCCAGCGCCGCGTCCCGGAGTGAGCTCCCGTTACTTCTCTCAGCTTCTGCCAATCTAGCAGAAGTTCGAAAGCACGTAAAAAAAAAATGCAAGTAGAAAAATAGGGACCCCCTTTGGTGGGAAGGGAACAGCGTTGCGTGCACCTTACTGGGGTTTAGTCCTGCCGGCCACATGACCACGGAGACGTCTTCGGACAGCGCTGGCTCTTTGGCTTTGTCACGGAGATGAGCGCCGGCGCCCCCTAGAGCCAGAAATGAGTAGCACGGATGTGCGAGGGGAACCTTTCCCTTTTTTACCCCAAAACAATCTTCCAGAGACGGATGGAAGGAGCCAATTTTAAGAACTCTGGCTCCTTCCAGGGCGAACCTGAATCTTTTTTTAGGGATGGGGATTGGGAAGGGGTGAGATATGCTTTTACAAACAGTCCCCCTCCCCCTTCTCTCCCCTCCCTCCCCAGCAAAATGGATCCCACAAGCTGCTTCTTCTGGTGTTAGGAAAAGAGAAAGTCGTTTTAAAGAGGGGTGTGAGACGGGGGTTCCGTGGGAGAGAACAGAGAGATCCAAATGCAGCCTGGAGAACTTCCATCTACCCACCCACCTAAGGGCTAGGGTGCCTTCCTGGGGAAGGGCAGCTTTTGACCCTCTATCCCGCCCAAACTACTCCAGGGACCAGGGAGACGATTTGGCCCCACAGGGTCCACCAGCTTCAATCAGAATAGAGCTGGAAGGGACCTTGGAGGTCTTCTAGTCCAGCCCCTTCCTCAGGCAGGAAACCCTGTACCATTCCAGACAAATGGCTGTCCAATCTCTTCTTAAAAACTTGCAGTGTTGGAGCATCTACAACTTCTGGTGGCAAGTCGTTCCCCTGGTTAATTGTCCTCACCGTGAGGAAATTTCTCCTTAATTCCAGGTTGCTTCTCTCCTTGATCAGTTTCCATCCTTTGCTTCTTGTCTGGCCTTCTGGTGCTTTGGAGAATAGATTGACCCCTTCCTCTTCTTTGGGGCAGCCCCTCCAATACTGGAAGACTGCTATCATGTCACCCCCTAGTCCTTCTCTTCTCTAGACTGGCCAAACCCCAATTCGTCCTTCCTATTGCTAAACAAATAATTCCCCCAACACTGTCCGACTATTTACCAAGTCTGTATTACTATGACTATTAATCTTCTCATCACTCCTTATCACCCATCCCCTCCCACCTGTGACTGTTTATGGACTGTAACTTTGTCATTAATGCTACCTGATGATTCTTGACTCTTTACGATGCACTGAGAGCATATGCACCAAAGACAAATTCCTTGTGTGTCCAATCACACTTGGCCATAATGCTATTCTGTTCTGTTCTTATTCTTATTCTATTCTTTAAACTGACCATGTTCTAGTATGATTTGATTGCTTATTGTACCCTATGACTATCATTGTGTTGTACCTGATGATTCTTGACCCTTGATGAATATCTGTTTTCTTTTTATGTGCACTGAGAGCATTTGCACCAAAGACAAATTCCTTGTGTGTCCAATCACACTTGGCTTCTCTAATTTCTTTCTATTCTAATTTCTGTTCTATTCTAATTTCTATTTTATTCTTATTCTATTCTTTAAACTGACCATGTTCTAGTATGATTTGATTCTATTTATTGTACCCTATGACTATCATTGTGTTGTACCTGATGATTCTTGACTCTGGACTCTTCTCTTTTCTTTTATGGACACTGAGAGCATTTGCACCAAAGACAAATTCCTTGTGCGTCCAATCACACTTGGCCAATAAAAAGAATTCTAATTCTAATTCTGTGTTTTAGTCTCCAGGCCTGCAATCCTTTTAGTTGCTCTTCTCTGCACTTTTTCCAAAGGTTCAACCTCTCTCTTTTTTCTTTGCAAAGTGGTGGCCAAATCTGGATGCCCTATTCTAACTTCAGCCTGTCGGGGCAGGTGGAAAGGACCCCGGAGAGCCATCGGGGACCCCACCCCCTCCCCCCTCCCACCCTTAAGGAAAACGTGTTTCCCACCAGCCGCCTTTCCTCCTCTGGAAAAGGGCCAGAGAAGAAGTCATCCACACCACCATCACCACCCCCGCCCAGCAACCTCCCACCCGGCGGCGGGGAGTCCCCGCGCCTTGTTTTCCTCCAGTGGGAACTTCGGCTTCCCTTCGCCCGACTCTCTCCTCCCCAGCAGAGAAAGCAGGTCGCCTCCCCGCTCCGCAACGTCACGGGCTGGGAAGCATCCTTCCCTCCGGTGGAACCAGCCAGCCTGTGCTTGCCAGCCCGCCCGCCCGCCCGCCCGACCTCTGCAGAAAGGCGAGCCAGCGGCGTCACGCAGCAGCCCTGCCGCGGTCCGAGGGCAAGTCCCGTGCCCGGTGAGCCGGCCGAAGACCCCCCCGGCCCCCAGGAGCCTGCCCCGTTGCGAGGAGGAGGGAAGGAGGCTGACCTAGCCGCGGTCGCTTGCAAAGGTGGGAGACTCCGCTGCGGAAGGAAGGGAAGAGGAGGAAGGAAGGAAGGAAGGAAGGAGGAATAGGGGAGGAAAGAGGGAGGGAGGGAGGGAAGAAGGAAGGAAGGAATAGAGGGGAAGGGAAGAGAGGGAGGGAAGAGAGGGAGGGAGGAAGGAAGGATTAGAGGAAGGAAGATAGGGGGAGGGAGGAAGGAAGGAGGAATAGAGGGGAAGGGAGGAAGACAGAGGGAGGGAGGGAAGAGAGGGAGGAAGGAAGGAAGGAAGGAAGGACTGGGGAAGGGAAGAGAGGGAGGGAGGGAGGATGGATGGATGGATTAGAGGGGAAGGGAAGAGAGGGAAGAAGGAAGGAAGGAATAGAGGGGAAGGGAAAAGAGGAAGAAGGGAGGAAGGAAGAGAGGAAGGAAGGAATAGAGGAATGGATGGATGGATGGATGGATGGATGATGGATTAGAGGGAAGGGAAGAGAGGAGGAAGGAAGGAAGGAAGGATGGATGGATAGATTAGAGGGAAGGGAAGAGAGAGGGAGAGGAAGAAGGAAGGAATAAAGGGGAAGGGAAGAGAGGAAGGAAGGAAGAGAGGGGAAGGGAAGAGAGGAAGGGAGGGAGGAAGGAAGGAGGGAGGATTGGAGGGGAAGGGAAGAGAGAGGGAGGAGGAAGGTGGTAGGGGAGAAAGGGACAGAGTGGGTCCGGGTGAGTTCCGGTAGGACCGAGGATTGCAGAGGGATTTTTGCCGACCGACACCCCATCCCCCCAGAACAAATACAGGTCGAGCATCGGCGGAGAGACCGACAAGCGAGTCGCGTTGGCGGGGCGCCGGAGAGTTTGCGGGGCCCCGGGGAGCGAGGCTCTCCCCTTCCCTAAGGATGGCCCGACCCTTGCGCCCCACCCCGTTGCCTGGCCCAGAGTCTGGGGGTGTCCCTCATCGAAGCCCCCGGGCAGGGAAACGCGCCGGTGACAAGGTGTGGGATTTGCGTGGCGGAAGGAAGGAAGGAAGGAAGGAAGGAAGGAAGGAAGGAAGGAGGAGGGAGGAAGCAGGGCTAAGGGAAAGAAAGAAGGGAGGGAGGGAGGAATAGAGGGAGAGAGGAAGGAAGGAAAGAAGGAAGGGAAGGAGGGAGGAAGGAAGGAGGAAGCAGGGCTAAGGGAAGGAAAGAAGGAAAGAGGGAGGGAGAGGAGGAAGGAAGGAAAGGAGGGAGGGGAGGGAGGGTGGAAGGGAGGAAGGAAGGAAGGATGAAGTAGGGCTAAGGGAAGGAAAGAAGGGAGGGAGGGAGGGAGGGCGGGAAGGGAAGGGAAGGGAAGGAAGGAAGGAAGGAAAGAAGGAAGGAAGGAAGGAAGGGAGGGAGGGAGGGAGGGTACATGGTATGGCTGTTTCCCCCAAACTGACACTCATCTAAATGAAATGATGTGAAGGAGCAAACCAGCATCTTTCCGTCCAGGGTTGGTTGAACAGATCATGGCAGCCTCTGATGCAACCCCTGCCTTAAGCCAGGTGGGCTTTATTTCCCAGGAGAAGCAACAGCGCTTACTCCACCACCCTGCCTTGAAAGTATCTGGAATTCACTCTAAATGTGCATAACAATCAAGTCGGTATGGATACAAGATAATATCTGTAGCTGGGGGGGGGGCTGATCTGTGGGGTCCTTGGTGCTCTCTGAGCTGGGTTGTTTCCTCTCAGACGTTTCATGACCCAACGAGGTAACATCAGTGCGAGAAGAGTATGGATTTGTGGAGAGGAGGAGGAGGGCTGTGGGGTCCTTGGTGCTCTCTGAGCTTGGTGGCTTTCTTGCAGACGTTTCACGACCCGACTAGGTAATACCATCAATGCTAGAAGGAGCCCAGGTGGCGCAGTGGTTAGAATGCAGTATTGCAGGCAAACTCTGCCCACAGCCTGGAGTTTGTTCCTGACTGGGCTCAAGGTTGACTCAGCCGTCCGTCCTTCCAAGGTCGGTTAAAGGAAGACCCAGATTGTTTTGGGGGGGGGGGGAATAGGCTGACATTGTAAGCCACCCAGAGTGTGTTGTAAAGCACTATGAAGTAGTAGTATATAAATCTAAATGCAATTGTATTGCTATAGAAGAGGTAATAAACAGAGAGCAAACCTTCCCTCTAGCACTGATGACGTTACCTAGTTTGGTAATGAAAAGTCTACAAGAAAATAGCCAAGCTCAGAGACCACCAAGGACCCAACAGTCCTCCTCCTCCTCCCAAACCCCACTCCCTTCTAGCACTGATGAAGTTACCTAGTTGGGTAATGAAACATCTGCAAGAAAACCACCAAGCTCAGAGAGCATCACGGACCGCAAACCTAGCAAGGATTCGCATGTGACTCCCTAGAGCGAGAGCCATTTACTTCCTAAAATGATTTGTCCCTGAAGAAGTTTTCAGAAATACTCCCAATTCCAAAGTGGAATTAAATTTAATCTCTGCCTCTCCTGGCTTTGCACGCGTTCCCTCCCACACTTGGGGGTCTGATGAATGTTCCAAAGATGTCATCACACATCTGGGGCCAAACTCTATCTCTGCCCAGGAAGTTCTCGGATGATCCTGTGTGGGCTCTCTCCTCTCGTCTTACTCCTACCCTCCAATCTGGGAAGCCAGGCCAGAAGAAACGCAGACCGAAATAAACACATCAGAGTAAAATGAGATCTGAAAGTCATTTTCCCACCTGTCTTTTTGGGGAAGCAGCGAATAAAAGGAAGTAGGAGGCAAAACTTTCTGGGTCTGGACCAAACCGAAGCGTGAAAACAGAAGTCATTTGTTCCTGCTCTTTCCAAACAAGACAAACTTCCTTTTTTTTGCTTCTGTTCTATAAAAGATTCTAGAAACATTTCAAAAGTCTGTTTTGCCTCTAAGGCTTCAGGGAAGCTCAATCTATAAATGCTAAGATACCAGATTTTATTTACTCTCTTATGTCTAAAATTCCTGCCTCTTTAGAAGGGATGTTTTCAGCATTCAAGTCCCCAGGTCCAAAAATAGGGATGTAGGCTATTCCAGGGGTCTCCAACCTTGGCAACTTTAAGCCTGGCGGACTTCAACTCCCAGAATTCCCAGCTGGCTGGGGAATTCTGGGAGTTGAAGTCCGCCAGGCTTAAAGTTGCCATGGGTGGAGATCCCTGTCCTATTCAGTCTCGTCCTGCTTTGACAAGAGTTTATTGAATCATGGCTTGTGGACTGTACTCCCGTTGGCTGCATTCACACCACACAACGAGTCAAAACTAAGTACAGGTTGCCCTCCACTGACGACCATTCATTTAGGAAACGTTCGAAGTTGTGACAGTGCTGATAAGTGTGACTTACGACGAGTCCTCCCACTTACGACTGTCAGAGCGATCCCCTCGGGGACGCCTGCCTGGGGGAATTCTGGGAGTTGAAACCCAACATCTTAAAAGTTGCCAAGGTTGAGAAAAACCCCAGTCCAAGAAGGGCGGATCTGAATCGTGCTAATGCAAATAATTGCTGGGTTTCTACTGGGACTTAAGCGTGGCTTAGAGAGAACTTTGTGCAGGCAGAAATAAAATTTGAAAAATGCAGATTTTCCAACACCATTAAAGCGCTTCCATCCAGGGTCCTTGGATAAATTATTTTTCACCCTACAGAAATACAGCTTGGTTACTAGAAACCCAAATGGGACCACGAAGCACTAAAAGAATTCATTAAAATGTCTTTTCACCCCCCAGCATGTTGAAACACCCCCTTCTGTTCTAAAGAAGGAACCCTGAAGTTGGTTTGGGGTTTTTATTATCCTGGGGGTGTCTACAGTGATAAGTTTTATTTGGGGTGGGCAGGAGAGGGGGCTGCACGCCAGAGGAAAACAGTTTGCGCGCGCTACTTTCAAACAGAATAATCCAGGGATGCTTTTCACATGCTGCGAATTGCTAAAGAGGAGCCAAGTCACACACACACACACACACACACACACACACAAAAGAATTATTCATGAAGGGGGAACTGCTACAAGTTTTCCTGATGTGCCATTTTTGGCAGGACAGCTGTTAAATTTATTTGAAGGGAGGAACATCCGGGAACAGAACAATACGGAGGAAGAACGAGGTGGTGGAGGGATCAGCATTTCCAGAGTCGAGGAAATAGAAATTAGTAATTTTTTAGTAGCCGCTGTAAAACTCTGGGAGTTTTCCATTACGGGGGTGGAAATGTTCCCATCAGCCTTCTCCCTTGGTGGAAAAGCTAACCATTAAATGTGGCATGGGCCTTGTTCACCAATATTCCAGTTGTGTTTGTGTTAGTCTTCGTGGGAGGCATTAATGACATTTTGTATTTTCTTTTGCCCTACTGGGAAAAAACTTCAGAATCAAATTCAGTCCCATTTGCACCCTTTTGTCTGTATGCATATATTCCATTTTATTTTGCCTGTCGTTCTATCTAGGGAACCTACTGGATTCCAAGCAAACTTGAAAAGAGGATGTAAAGCAGTCACTGTCTCTTATTTAGCTGTGCCTTCTATAACCAAGGCTTAAGTTTTTAGGCGTGAGTGTAAACACTGAAAAATATCTATGTCACTGTTTGCAACCTATTTGTGTCAACAAAGAACGGAGCTTTGATCCAAACTGTGTCTTGTTTCAAGGAACATATCAAGCAGGAGGAAATCTTCCTTTTTGATCTATCACGGAGTGTGCATGAACTACAAAACAGATCAAATTCTCCTAGGGTTTGTTGTTGGGTGATATCTCTATAAGATAATTCTTGAACTATGAGGATTAATAAAATACTTTTGCCCCACCAACAGACTAGAACTCCATCAAAAAAAAGTTCAGGATTAAGTTTAATTATGTCTGGACCCTTAATCAATTTCTGAAAAGCCTGTGATTTCCAGGCAGTGTGTTATAGAGAGGGGGGAACCCCTTGACAACATAGATCATGGAATAACAGGATTGAAAGGGACCTTGGAGGTCTTCTAGCCCAACCCCTCTGCTCGAGCAGGAGATCCTATACCAAGGGCATCCAACGTTAGCAATGTTAATACCTGTGGACTTGAACTCCCAGAATTCCTCAGCCAGACATAGCTGGCTGGGGAATTCTGGGAGCTGAAGTGCACAGGTCTTAACGTTGCCAAGATTGGACTGCCCTGCTCCATGTCTGGCTGGGGAATTCTGGGAATTGAAGCCCTCCAAGGCTTAAAGTTGCTAAGGTTGAAGACCCCTGCGCTATATCATTCCAGACAAATGGCAGTTGCCAAGTATGGGTAGTGAATGAATGAATGAATGAATGAATGAATGAATGAATGAATGAATGCTTTATTGGCCCAATGTGATTAGACACACAAGGAATTTGTCTTGATGCAACCTGGTTAATCCCCGGCTCCTCTCTTTGCTCCTCCCAACCAGAGTTGGCTGTCAGCGATGTTGCAGTGCAGACATGCTCAGGAATTCAGCTTTGGGCCCCGGGCATTGAAAGATGCTCTGATCTCCACCGATCCTGCCCTGCAGGAGCTCTACGCCAAAGCTTTCTCTAGCACCGAAAAGCTCTTCCTGTCCGAAGCCTACAACCCACGCCGGAGCCTTTTCTGCAGCCTGTTCATCCGGACGGCGTTTGATTGGCTGCTCAGCCACCCCGATGCCCCCGAGGATTTTGAGACCTTCTACTACACGTTGCTGAAGAAAAAGCAGCGGTTTTGCCGCAAGCACATCTACTTGCAACCCATAGGTAAGCTGGCTGACGGGATCTGAAGGAGGGTGGGAGGCAGGAGCCTACCTGCCTGCCTTCTCTTGCAATAGCAGCTTTCTTGGGGCAGCCCTTAGCAGGGATACTCCATTCCATGGTGCTCCTTAGGAGTCAGAGGCCAAGGAGGTTCCCTAACCGGTTGTAAAACTCTACTAGGGCTAGTAGAATCGGTGATATTTGACAAGCGGCTTCATCCATTTCTTCCCACGTCAATTTTCTCACATTGCTTTGACTGCTCCAACCCTGGAAGTTTTTAAAAAGATGTTGGATAACCCTTTGTCTGAAGTGGTGTAGGGTTTCCTGCCTAGGCAGGGGGTTGGACTAGAAGACCTCCAAGGTCCCTTCCAACCCTGTTATTCTATTCTATACTGTATACAGGTACTCCTTCATTTACAGTTGTTCCTTTAGCTACTATTCAGAGTTACAAAGACAGTGAAAAACATGGCTTAGGACTGGTCCTCACACTTCTGACTGTTGTAGTATCCTCTCAGCCATGTGATTAATATTCGGGGGCTTGACCCTGTCACTTGATGCTTCTGCTCCCAGACCTAAGCGAAGGCCCTGTGGGAATTTCTCTTCTGGATTCCCTCCGGAGCTGCGTGGAGTCTTTCTTTCTGGGTCTCCGAGTCAAGTGCCTCCCTTCCGTCTCCATCTCTTCCATCCACTGCTGTTACCGTCACAATCAGGATTCGGACAGGATGCAGCTTCACACAGGTGAGGCAGCGGGGTAGACCACCTGGGAGGACGATAACGGTGGGGGTCATCCGGAACTTCAAGACGGGAGGTCCTTGGTGCTCTCTGAGCGTGGTGGTTTTCTTGCCGACGTTTCATGACCTGACTAGGTAATGTTATCAGGGGTAGAAAAGAGAGGGGTTTGCAGAGAGGAGGAGGAGGAGGAGGAGGACTGTGGGTCCTTGGTTATTTTCTTCCAGATGTTTCATGACCCAGCCAGGTCATATCATCAGTGCTAGAAGGGACTAGAGTTTGTGCAATGGAGGACGACGATGGGGTCCTCGGTGCTGAGTTTGGTTGCTTCTTGCAGATACTTCATGACCCAACTCAACTAGGGAACACCATCAGTGCTAGAAGCGAGTGAGGATGGCAGGCAGGCCATAAGGGGAGGAGGAGGAGGAGGAGGAGGAGGAGGAAGAGGAGGAATAATAGGAGGATTGTGGGTCCTTGATGCTCTCTGAGTTTGGTTGCTTCTTGCAGATACTTCATGACCCAACTCAACTAGGGAACACCATCAGTGCTAGAAGTGAGTGAGGATGGCAAGCAGGCCGGAAGGGGAGGAGGAGGAGGAGGAGGTGGAGGAGGAGGAGGAGGAGGAGGAGGAGGATTGTCGGTCCTTGATGCTCTTTGAGCTTGGTTGTTTCTTTGTAGATGTTTCATTACCCAACTAGGGACATCATCAGTGCTAGAAGGGACTTGAGTTTGTGGCGTGGAGGACAAGGACAATGGGATCCTTGGTGCTCTCTGAGCTTGGTTGTTTTTTTGCAGACATTTCATGACCTGTCTAGATGATATCACCAGTGCTAGAAGGGAGTGGGGCTTGCAGAGAAGAGGAGGATGGGGAAGACTGTGTGGTCCCTGGTGGCCCGGTTGTGTTCACTACAGCACAAACTGTGCTGCAACTTTCATTTGCTAGAACTTCTTTTCGTTCGTTTTGAAGAAGCCGCCACTTGTATGAAACAGCCTCTTGTCTGACTCATCTCTAAGCAGGCAGGGACTGTTCTTTGTGTTGGGGAAAAGAAAAGAAAAAACGAAAGAAAGAGAGCACGCTGCAGTACATCCGATCCAAGCCTCAAATGTTTCAGGCATAATTCCATCCTGTCTTTTTTTTTTTTGCTGTTTTTGCTCCTTTAGATGGCATCTTGACCTTTCTGAAGAACAACAAGCCGATGGACGCTCTCTGTGTCCTGGGCCTCACCCTTGCTGACCTCTACCCCTGTGAGACATGGAGTTTCACCTTTGGCAAGTCCTTGCCGGGCCAAGGTGAGCTTGATATCTTGTCTTCTTTTGGGTTGGGAGATGGATGGTGCTTGGAGGTCCAACCTCCAAAGGTTGAGTGAAGGTGTGTGCCGTTGGGATGAGATTTTGTTGTGGTTAGCCGGTAGCAGGTGCGGACGGCTCAGGAGAGCGAGGACTCAGATGAGGGGCCAGGACCATTAGGGAGTGGACTGCTGCCTTCGCAGATTGTGGGGGCTGGCAGCAGCAATGAGGCGGTTCCCGAGGAGCCTGTGCCAAGTGCCAAGTGCACATGCACAAAGAATTGCTCAGAGGAAAGACCATTTACAACAGCACGGGCAACTCGGGAGTAAGACTGCAAGGTAATGGCCCCTCCTTCAAGAAGATAAAAGCCAGCTGTGAAACTTTCTTTGCAGAAGGCAAAGACGTTTTGAAACTCAACCTCATGGACATTCCAGTGTCCTGAGTTTGTATTTGAAGATTCTTATTTTGCAAATTATTTCTTGTCTCTTATCTTTTGGCAAGCCTCGCACAGTTTGGCAAGACTTGTGCTTATCACAGCTAATTATTTTGTAAAAGCATTACAAAGTTTCTGTTCCTTTTGGATTGTGTTTGATTTGTTGGAAAAGGGCATGGGTCAGAACAGATTTCTGAGAGAGAGGGAGATCCAGAAGCTCTTCACTACCCTGTCTAATGAGCTTCAAAAACATGGTTGTGATGACCCAAAGGGGCATGGCACAAAAGCAACAAAGTCACAAAAATAGGTAAAGTCCCTTTAATTCCTCCAACTTGACCCCCAGTGTCCAGTTATCATCGGCTGGAGAAAAAACTCTCCCAAGACCAGTTTTTAAAGGGAAGAAATTCCATCCAAACTCAAAGTAGATATAAATTATAAATAAAAACCAACAAAAACCACACTGCAGCAATTAACGAGACAGGGCAGGATAAGGGATTGAAGACGTCAAAAGATAACGAAAATACACACACTTGGGAGGATGCCAGAACTCAGATAAGACTTGACAAACCAGAATAATTTCACGCTTTGCTTCCAGCAACTTTGCCATGTGCAGTTTGCCCTTTTAAACAGTCTTCCCAGCTGCAGCCAATGAAGGGGATCAGGGCCCTTTCCTCCCCTGTAAACCATGCAACTCACATTGCTCCCTTATCCCTTCCTCCCTGCGTGCCCTAAGATAAAGAGGGGGTGGGCCTGGGTCTTCCGCTGAATGCCCAGCCGCCCTTCCCCAGTTTCCTCCACAGCCACCGGAGCCACACTCCCACTTCCCTGTCAGCTGTCCCACCTCTCCCTCGGGATCAGATTCCAACAGGGTCATGACAGTGGTTTCCTATGTCAGTTTTCACAGAATGTGACAATTTGTACTTCATTGGGCACTAAAATTCCAAGGTGTTCTTAATATTACAAGTGCTGGCCTGGAGGTCCCCGTAGAAAAGGTTGTAGGGATGAAAGACGACGGTCTTTCTCTTTCATCCATTTCTGTTTTTCCACTTGAGACTTTGAGAAGACCGTGAAATCTGTGAAACAGAACATTCTGGGCCTCTTTCCATGGCAGCACCAGCAACGTTTCCATCCTGAAATAACCATGATGCCCCCAATTCCTCAAGAGCCTTTAAGTGATACCACCGTCTTCTCTCCCAAACTCTTTCCCCCCCAGGAGCTCATTCACAAGATGTTCCATCCGTTTTCATTCTACAAATAAAACCACCGGGGACTTGGTTGGCTTCCGTTATCTTGTCCCTTCTATTGTTCATTCTCTCCACCGCCAAAGCTCCTTCAACAGGGAAACGTCAATTGGATGATGAAGCCAGATCCAAAAGATAGAGGACAAATGAAACCTTTTCCCCCACCGCCGATCTGTTTTTCAATAGTTGATTTAAAAAAAAAAAAAAAGCACATTCAGTTCTAAACTTTGCACCCAGACATCTCGGCAGTTTCTTCTGCTAGGGAATAATTCTACCCTTTGCACTAAACTGTAGTATAGCAGAGATATCAACGAGGCACAGTTGGTTTAGCTCCATCTCCCCTTTTTGATACTGGACACGGATAAAAAAGCTGGCAGAAATGAGAGATGAAAACAAAATCATCCTCATCTTTTAATGACCCCCCCCCATAATCCCTTGCGGGGTGGAATGAATGAAGCTGAATGGGGCAACTGGCCGGATGCCCTTCCTATCACCAATGTGGAGGGTTTTTTTTTAAACAGCAGATAGATTCTCAATGTGCTCAGAGAGAGAAGCTCACAGCCTCCTGATTGGGAGGCAAGAGTTCCACCTCTAGGCCATCACACCACTCGAGAGATGGAAAAAAAAAAAAGGAATATCCTTATTTAATACCAATTCAGCAATATATAAAAAAGTTATTCCTGGATTGAGATTTTAAACGCCAATCGAGCCTTAGCCAAAACTTCAGTCTGCTTTTTTTTTTTTTTTTAAATAACCACCTTGCTATTTATTCCTTGGAGATGTCCTGGAAGGAATAAAAGCTGAAAACCTTATCAATGAAACCAACCATGATTCATTTTCCACCATGATTCATTTGCAGTCAATTGTGTGTGGAATTAACCTTGTGGCTCACCTTGTAAACCGTACCGTT
This sequence comes from Notechis scutatus, assembly GCF_049901735.1. NCBI lineage: Eukaryota > Metazoa > Chordata > Lepidosauria > Squamata > Elapidae > Notechis > Notechis scutatus. Next base: position 14,551,175 of record NC_142020.1, on the reverse strand, counting down.
GCACTAGAAATGGATTTCAAATGGTCCAAGGACCAACAGATGGTTCAGCCCGGCACAGGAAGTCTGTCCTTGACGGTGCGCATAGGAGATGACACACCTGCGGGAAATGCAACCCACCTTCCTCACCCCCTGGTTTCCTCTCTCCGTTAGAAGTGGGCGTCTGCAGCTTTGCCAGATTTTCCAGCGATTTCCCCCAGGTGGCTTGCCCGGCTTTCAATCCATCTCCACGCCGGCAGGAAGCTCGTGACGAAGAAGTGGAACTAGACAGAAAGCAGACCTTGTTGTTCAACATGTTGGAAATGCTCCAGTGCTGCAAGGTGAGGAGCACAAGGGGCCAGGGTGGGTTCCAAAAGGATGCTGTGGTTCGCCGGCAGCCTGCGCAGACGGCAGCGGAATCGGGCAGTGGGGAAGAAAGGCGACCAGAAAGGAAAAGAGTTAGCCGTGGTTTCTTAGTTTTGTTCAGAGTTTTTGCAGCGTTAACTTAGCGCCAGAGAAATAGACACAGATGGCCGATGCTTCATTGAACATCTTTATAAACATGATAAGTAGATTTTACAAACCAGTTGTAGATTTCTCCAACATGGAGCAAACTCAGACAGAAAGATGTTGCAAGTAACTTCAGTAGCAACTCAGGAGCTCAGAAACAGACATAGTTTCACTTTCGTTCAGCAGGTAGGCAGGCAAGCAAGCTAGTTTCATCTTCAATAGACAGAGTCAGAGCTCAACATAGCTGCAGCTGCAGAGCTTAATATAGAGTTTCAGTTAATATCTAGTTTCAGTTTCCAGCCTAGGCTAATTCTAGTTTCAGTTTCCAGCCTAGGCTACTTCTAGTTTCAGTTTGCAAAACAGCCCTCACTGGCTGACTTAGTTGCTGTGCTTATTCATTGGCTGACCTTGTTACCAAGCTCTATTCCAGTTCATGAATATACTCTGACAAGTTTTTCCCACGGAAAGGTCACGTGTCACGAGATCTGTCACCTGATCGGCTTGGGGAACTGCCGTTGGCTTCAGTGCATCATGCAAGGGGCCCTCAGCTTGGACGAGATCCTGTTGCGGCCACTGGAACCGTGTCCGATATGTCTCCGGAAGCTCCAGTACGTGGTGGGCTTCAAGCTCATTGAGCGCTACAGGGTGAGTGAGGGTAGGAGGTGGCATGGCCCCCCTTCTCTAGGCCAAGCCCAGCTCCTTGTTGCGGAGCTCCAGAAGCTCAGCAGAAGAACTGAGATGTGTCATCAGGGGTCCAGAGAGCCCTCAGAACCAGCGGCCTTTTGTCAGTGGACTCAGCCTGGGTCCCTGCCTGCCACCTGTTTCCTGTTCAGTTTTCTGTAAAGTTGGCCTTCAGTCAAGACTGGAAGAACCAACTCTTGGGTGGAGAGAAAGGTTGGAGAAGCTAGCGAGAGTTCTTTTCCTCTTGCTTGCAGACCAAATTGGCCATGGGTTGGGGTGGGTGGGGAGGAAGTTGGGGAGTGGAAGAGGGCAGGTGTCAGGATTCCGGCAGTGACCCCCATTTAAATCATGAGCATCGAGCCAAACTTCCAAAACTTAAAAAGGATTTATTGAGAGTTAACATGCCAGCATTGACTGGGTGTAGCCAACTCTGAGACACATCATCCATTGTCACACTTGAGCCTGGTTTTCCCTCCACCCCCTGGGTGTATCATAATTCATATTCTCCAATGGGACACACCCATAGCTCAGAGTCATCAATCATGCTCTCCAGTTAGAATTTTGTGCAGCTGAAACTTCGTTTCACCTAGTTACTATCTTTGAAAACATTGATGGAATGCACTTTCGGCTTGCAAGTTGCCCCTTGCTCCTCCCTCCCTTTCTGTTGGCAATTCTAAAAAGACCAGAGAAATATTTTATGAGTTGACAGCAGGAAGGAAATGCATCGAATCACAGCTTATAGTTCAGCCAGGTGTGAGCAAAATGGTTCAGGTAGCCCCACATCACAGAGACCTGAAGGCTCTGAAACATTTAGACGTTTAGAGTCTTATTTGCGACTCAGTTCAGAATTTGTGCTGTGGGTTCACCATTTGAAGTATCAAGCCGTCATGTTTTCACTGGGTGCACAGATCCGAAATTTCCACCTTAAATTAGAAGCCTGGATTTAAGTTAGCAGCCAAAGATACTTTCCAACTCTGTAACGGGGGGTTGCTTCAAGTTGGAAATTCCTGCCTTACAGTCCTAATGCCTGGAACTTCCTATTCAACTCTCTCACTTCTTTGAGTTGGTGGGAACTTAGCTTGTCCGCAGATGGTTTCGGAATCACTTTGACAGCTGTTAAGAAACCAGAAACTTTGTCCAGAGATGGCTAGATTTTTTTTTGTTTATTTTTAACAGAATTGGGTGGATCTCTGTGTAGATGATGCAGACAAACAATCGCTTGCACAATGTTGTGGAATCACAACAGAAAGATCCAGCTTGTGTGTTAGTTTGGGGTTTTTGAGGGGAGGGGAATTTGGGGGTACAGAAACTCTACGCCTGGATGCAGATGGTTTCAGAATCACTTTGACAGCTGCTAAGAAACCAGAAAGGTTTTTTTCTTCCAAAGGTTGCTCGGTTTATTTTTATTTTTTACAAAATTGAGTGGACAGTTGTAGACCAGTGGTCGCCAACCAGTGGGCCACGAGAAAAATTTGGTGATCCACAGAGAAATCTCCCCCCTAAAGCAATGAATCCAGGCTGTGTGGGAACACAAGGCTGTGCCGCCCACCCTTCGGCCAAGCACAAACCTTGAGTAGAGCCATGTGAGCTGAATCTGGAAGACCAATGGCAGGGGAGGGAAATCCGCCCCGGGGTGGCTTGCTGACATTGGTGGGAAAGTCGGTCCCATATTCCAGAGCTGCAGGATTGGCCCTTCGGTCATCCCGGAGCAGCTCCTCCAGTCCATGGCAGGCCGGTGTATCCAGGTGGAGGAGCAGCTGCTCCGGGATGACCAAAGGGCTAGTCCTGTGACAACTGCAGCTTGGAATATGGGACCAACTTTCCCACCAACGTCAGCAAGCCACCGTCAGTCAATATTCATATTAGTGATCTGCAGGATTTAAAATGATTGAGTTTGGTGGTCCCTGAGATCCAAAAGGTTGATGACCCCTGTTCATGTAGATGATGCAGAGGAATGATTGCTTGCACAATGTCGTGTAACCACAACAGAAAGATCCACCTTGCATGTTTGGTTTTTTTTGGGTGTGTGTGTGTGTGAATTTGGGGGTACAGAAACTCTACGCCTGGATGCAGATGATTTCATCTACCTGGCTCAGCCAAGGCTCGGCGGATCTCTCTGTCTCGGAGGGCACTTGGCTGCCCAGTGCAGATTCGGGGATGGGTGGCGAGAACGATTCCGAGGCCATCACCTCCCTCTCGGAGCCCCTGAGCCCAGGTACGTGCAGCCAAGCCGCCTCCACCTTGCAGGATCTCGACCTGGACGAGCCGTCGACACCTTTGGCCGGCGTTCCGGACCAAGAACCGCTGGGAGCGGCCAGCGGCACCCCAAACCCTTGGACATGATCAAGGAGTACAAACGGTGGCTTGAGATGTGCGTTGCGGCTCTCGAAAAGGACGTGTCGGAAGACGAAATCCAGCAACTGGACAAGACCGTGGACGCCCTGGCCCGATGGGAGATGTTCACGGGCCAGCTGCCCCCCCCCACGGAAAGATTTCCATTTTCCCAACGACAGTCCTGGGCTGAGGAAAGTTCTGGGAGAGAAATTCTCCTCCTTAAGAAGGAAACTGAGCTCCAGAAAACTGGCCAGAGGCGAATCTTCTCCTCACCACTGGAGGTGGGAAGAGAGTTAAGTTTCTCGAGACATTTTGCAGCCTGTTTTTTAAAAAAACCCGATGGATTCCGTGTGGGTTTGGTGAAGTCTCGTTTCTTGGATCTTGGTTTTCTCGTCTTTTCAACTGCGCATCTTCGTCGTTTCCTCGGAGCAAAAGAACTAAGAATTTTCCAAGTGCAATAAAATTCGTCTGTTCTTATCTTTCCTCCGGGGAGTTTGTGGGAGGGCAGGAGGCAGAGGCTCGCTTTCATCTACAAAGGGAGAATGTAGGGATCTAGTCGTAGCCATGAGTCTCGCTTCAATTATTGCAATTTTCAGGTCAAGACAAAGATCCCTATCAAACATGGCTGAGCCGCTACCATGGGGGTGGGGGGAGGAAACCACAATTGCAAACAGCTCTGCAGGACACAACTTTACATGTTTATATAATCATCCTGCAAGTTATGTAATAACTCCATTTTTTGACAGTGGACATTTGGGTTAGCAACCTCAAAAGAAGAGCGTAGAGAAACCCCATTATTCTGCCTCCATCAGATTTCCTACCTGTTATCCTTTCACCTGTTAGCACGTTGGTCATCCAGAAAATGCCACACTCGGCATGAACTTCCTTGTGGGACGAGAGAGAGAGAGTCTGGAAAAAGTGGGATGTTATTCGGTATCTCTTTGCAAAAGATCTGGTTTGAAAAGCAGATTTCTCCCCCTTCTGCCACAGTGAAGCTTTTGGTTTTACTCATTGGGTTTACAATCCCAGGGTTGCTCTTTCCGTTCTCCCCACCGAGCGATCTTAAAAAACGGAAACCGATTCAGGATTCCCCTCGAAGGATCCTGTTTTAAGGAAATGAGCCCTTGGTGAAAAGGTGGACCTAAAACCATGACTTATGAAAAACAGACTTCTCATGCGTGATTTCTCTACCCGAAGACTTTATAATTGAGATAGCCAGATACACAGTTGCTACCACATAGCAGTCAGTGAGGTGTAGACATGCATAGGGCGTATTACGTATTGCCTAAATATGTGAAATAGAAAATAACAAGCTTCACTTGAAAAAGGCAACGACAACCGTCCGTTGGATCTTTTGACTCCTTGCTTTCAACCCCATGTTATCTTTCACGAAAAAGCCACCGCGGATGCTGACCGAGCCCTACAGCAACTCCCAGCTGATTAAATATTGTTTTAATTGCTTCTGTGGCAGACCTTAAAAGTGTACGGTCCATCCTCTTTGCACGCTAAAACCAAACCCCCCCCCCCAAAAAAAGGCAAGCCGATTTATTCTTTTGGAAAATAGGGGAGGGACACAGAAGATCAAGGCAGGCCGGGGTGGGGGTGGGGGAGAATATTTTAGAAATAAATAAGATGAGATTTAAAATCAAAATAAAACGGAAACAAACAAAAAAAACCCAGGGAAGAACAGAGAAGCTGGATCAAAAAATAAGCTTGCATCTCCTCCATCAGCTAGCAAAAAGGTTTGCAGAACTTGGGGAGGGAGGGGGGATTGTTGTTGCTATAGCAACTGTTCCCCCCCCCCCCCAAGGGAAGAGAATCTATCTGGCATCTCTTTGCAAAAAAACAGATGCTGGGTTGAGGCTCACACACAAAGCATTTGGTTCAGGCTTCCCCGTAGTTTAATTTGGCACCAGGCTGAAAAACGCCTCTCGTGCAGGAGAAGCCAAACTCGTGCCTTCTTCTTCTACGCAGGTAGTTGTCGACGTACGACACCACCCCTCTCCCATCAAGCTCTAAATTTCTGCTGCTAAACGAGACATTTGTTAAGTGAGCCCCGTCCCGTTTTACGGCTTTTTCTCGCTGCCGTTTGTTAAATGAATCGCACAATAGTCATAGCACTTAGTTTATTGTCATTGAGCCTCGTACAATGAAATGAAACATCATCTTCAGACTTATATAGTATTTCACAGGGCTTTTACGTCCCTCTCTAAGAGGTTTACTCCTATTTAGCTGGTTGCCCACTAAGACTCCAAGATCCCTCTCCCAGTTCCTGCTATTGAGCCTGGTTTCACCCAGTCTAGATGTGTCCTTTGGGTTTTTCTTGCCTAAGTGTAGGACTTGACCTTTTCTCTACGTTGAATTTCATTGGTCTTCTAGTCCAGGGGTCTCCAACCTTAGCTACTTTAAGACTTGTGGACTTTAAGACTTCAACTGCCAGCTTTGCTGGCTGAGGAATTCTGGGAGTTGAAGTCCACCTGGACTTCAGGTTGGAGACCCCTGTTCTAGTCCAACGTCCCTCCCCCTTGGCAATTTCCAGTGGTGTGGCCTTGAGCAGCCAGAATTCCCACCAATGGCCTTGTTGGCGGTGGCATTCTGGGATTTGAAGTCCACCCATCTAGGAAGTTCCCTGGTTGGGGGGGAACCCCTGCAGTAAGCACTTTGCCAAGCCTCCTCCTTTTATTACAACCCCAATTAAATAAGGGGAGAGAAAAGAGGCGAGCCTCCAAATTCCCCCCATCTGTTCAAGCCATTAATAGACAGATTTTACACATCTCGCTGCATATAAAACTCATATTCCTTTTGCAAACAGATGGCCGCCAATAAAGACGCTGCCATTGGTTTCACAATCTCTATTCTTTTTTTTTTTTTTCTTAGTATTAATTGCCTTTGGTGTGCTCTAGGCGAAAGGCAGAATGCAAATCCTGCTCAGCCAATTTAGAATTATTCAAAGTTTTTCTTTCACAAAGCACAGGCATAGAAAGAGAGAGGTGGAAGGGGAGGGGGGGAGAGAAGGCACAATATAAGATATAGTATTTGAATCCAAAGCGTGGCACACCAGAATAGAGAAATGAGCTGGGGTGAGCAACCTACTTCCTTTCCTCTTCGCAGCTGGAAGAGAAAACCACTTCATAAAGAAAAGGGGCCCAAATGGAGGCTGGGGGTCTACATCCCATAATAGAAAAAATGACACAACAGACACATTCATCCGTAGAATCTAACTGTGGTTCTAAGTACTCAAACCTCTAAATGGAGAGCATTTCTGGCTGCAATGCCAGCTTACAGATAACAGAGAATAAGAATTGGAAGGGACCTTATAGGTCATCTAGTCCAACCTCCTGCCCAAGCAGGGGACCCTACACCATTTCTGACAAATGGCAGTTCCAATTTCTTCTAGCTATTGAAATGCTGGAAGAGTTGTACCAACAGAAGAGAACTATTTGACCTTGGGATTTAATTGTAGGGTCCTTGGCTGTTTTCTTGTAGGCGTTTCATGACCCAGGTAAGTAATATTATCAGTGCTTAGAAGGGAGTGGGGTTTGCAGAGAGGAAGAGGAGGAGGAGGACTGTAGGTCCTTGGTGCTCTCTGAGTTTGTTTTCTTGCAGACGTTTCATGACCCAGCTAGGTAACCTCATCAAGGGAGTGGGGTTTGCACCGATGATGTGACTTAGTTTTAATCATGGCTAGATTAAAGAAAATCTGCAGACTGTGTTACTTCTAAGAGAGACTTCTAGCCGCTCCCCGGCAGAATTTAAATCGCTTGGCAGAGTCTAAAGCACGGGAATAACAAACCACGTTTTTAATGCATTTACAAAATTCGTATGTACAAAAACAGCCCATTCAAAATGAAAGCCGTTACATTTTTTTTTACACCACGGTATTATTATTTTTTAATAACCACAACTTTCATGACAAGACGGGAAAAGACTGCAAAAGAGAAGAAGGTCACGGGTTTCCCTATTTTTCGACATGTATAAAACCCGAACGACTGAAAAGTGCGGACAATTCCGGATTGCGACAGCGGTTGCGGTACAAGCGTTTCGGTGCGAGGACAACACTGGGACTCGGTTGAGCTTAGAAAATTAAGGCTTGGACCCCCCTGCCTGTCCCACCTACCCCCAAAAAAAAATATTCACACAGGTTCTTAAGATAGGGTGCTGTTTGAGGCTGGAGACTCAAGAAAAGTCTTTCAAATTGGTCCAAATTTCTCCAAAGTGGTCAGTGTTGACCTCAGAGGTGGATGGGACAGTCCAAAGAGATCAATGATGTTATTGTAATAATCATAGAATTGTACAATCATAGGGCTGGAAGGGACTTCGGAGGTCTTCTAGTCTGACCCTCCGTGCAAGGCAGGAGATCCTATAACCATCCCACTCAAAGTCCAGTCTATTTTGGAAAATCCCCAGTGACAAATAGCATCCACAACTCTTAAGAGGCAAGCTACTCCACTGGTTAATTGCTGTCATTAATGATAGTGCCGTTAGTTGGAATAGTAAATATTTTTTTTAATCTAGTAAAAGTTTGAGGGGCCGATGAACCATCTGAAGCTTCGTGAAAAGGAAAAACTGACCGGGGGATTCTGGGAGTCGAAATCCAGACTTCTTAAAAGTTACTAAGGTTGTAAAACAAGTACGTAGGGCCATGGTGGTGAAGAGCGCCCTTCTCAAGGGCTACACCGGATCCACTTTCGGGAAGTTAAACAGGCCTTCCCTATAGCCAAGTTTTCTTTTTTTTTACAGGTAGTCCTGACTTACGACCAATACATTTCCCTTGCCAAGTGAAACAAAAGTTAAGTGAATTTTGCTCCCTTTTAAGACCTTTCCTGCCACTGTTGTTAAGTGAACCTGGCTTCCCCGTCGACTCTGCTCGTCAGAAGGTCGGTCGCAAAAGGGGATCACGAGACCCCCGGATGCTGCAACGGTCATAAATAGGAACCGGTTGCCAAGGGTCTGAATTCTGATTGCGTGACCAACGGCTGTTAAGTGTGGAAAAAACGGTCCTAAGTCACTTTTTTTTCCCAGTGGTGCGGTTGCTTGCAACAGTCACGAAGCGAACCGTTGTAAGTTTGAAGACTACCTGTGGGCAGTTCTGACAAAACGCCTGCAGTTGACATAATAAATGTGAAACTTGAAGCCGCAACTTTTTTGCAGCTTCTGTTTCGCGAAGGGGAAAGAAAAAAAAAAAGCAGCAAACCACAAGCGTCTCATCATCTTCTCCGAAACCCCCTTCTTCTTGACAGTCTGCACGGAACCCATCGTCTACATGTGGTTGTGTCTACACTGTGGGCTGACACGCCACCGAGTTTCCTCTCGGTCACTGGCCAAGATGATGGAAGTGCACAGAATTACACGCCTTAACGGAGAGAAAAAAAAGGACAAACTGTGCGGCTCACTCTAAGCTATTCAAGCGGAACGATGACGCGCAAAGTATAAATTCAGAGTCGATTGTCCTGTGTAAGACCCGTTTCTTGGCTAGTCGGCACCGTTACAATCGAATGCTCTGTCTGCAAATCTTGGGTTGTTGTTTTTTTCCCCCCTTCCTTTTTCCAAGTGTGCTTGGAAGAGGAACAATCCGGACAGGGGTTTGGAATGAAGGCAATTAGATTAAAAAGGGTTGTGGCTCAGTCAGAGAAAAAAAAAACCCCACAGATAGAGGATTCAGATGGTTAAACAGCATGTAATAGGTCTGCACTGGGTTACAAAAAAAATGAGGTTGTTAACTGAACAATATACAGCAACATGAATGTGGCTGAGTAGATGTGCTTATGTTATATATGCAAGTGCTGTACAGTATAGATTTTTAGGACTGGACTAGCAGGGAGAATTAGAGGCTTTATGGTTAAACGTAATAAATAAAGACTGGCTGGTATACAAATAATGTGGCAACCGCAAAGATGAGCTTAGATATTAAATGTCAATCACAGTCCTACAGAAGATGGCTAGGGTCATGAGAATAAGCTTATAACGGTAAGGCGAAGGAGTAAAAAAATCTTAACCATGTCCTAAAAGCAATATAAACCGCCTTCGAGATCCACTGGGTGGATTAGACAATTTGAAGTTTTATCTGGCTATCAAAACCTTTTATTTGTTTTCCTCGGTAAGCTCTTGTTTATACCACAAGACAACTTGTTATTTGGTTATCGAAGAAACGTAGAGCTGTATAATACATTTGGCAAGGCATGCTTCTACAATAGGAAAAAAAGAATAAAAAGTAAGTCTTGATAAATACAGTGTGGATTAGCACCTTGTTCTTTAAAAACCACTTTAAGAGGTGACTGGTGGCATAATTCAGGTTTTAAGTAGAGTAGAACCTCTGGTCACGAACGCTTCTGACCACAACCAAATTGGGTTCCGACCAAAAAATTTACATTTTTTTCCACTGTGGCCGATTTCCCCTTCCGCACCATTTTTTTTTTTTTGTAAGTGCCAAATTTCCAAAATGAGGTGTGGGTCATGACCAAATGTACTTGTAAAGCGGCTTGTGCTACTACTGGAGACAAGTTTTAGAAGTCATGTTACCAGATAGACCGAATTTCATCTACCCAGAAGAAACCCCTGGCAAAGAAATGAATTAAAATATTTGCATATGTGCCATTCGGATGTTGCTGAGCTTTGCAGAGTTTGGGCCCTTCCTCCTGTCAAGACTCTCTTCGAGGAATGTACTGGAAGTCCCTGGGCCTCTTTAGGATTTCCAAAGGATAAATATAGCACTAGCTCTAATTATAAAATAAGGTCCATCAAACTTAAGATGCATTCCCTTTTATTTCCCCAGCAGACAACCGTTTTACAGCTTGCAAAACTCAGATTTTTGGCAAAAGACATCTTATTTAGAGACGATAAAAATAACGGGTTCAAGATGTTAACTGCTTTCAGGTGTGCTCATAGGTAACCCTTAAAAGAAACAGCCTCCGAAGCTGAAAGTCTGTGGCTTTTAATGATTAAGTCTGTCTTACTTTTACTTAAAACCTGGAAACAAATGTAACCCGCTTCTCAGAAGCAGATCAGCTTTGCACAAAATAGACTACTAAAATGGAAAGTGTGGCCTTTAGAATGTGGGACACCACACGTAAATCTGAATGATCTACACACGGGGGGGAATATATATATATATATCTTAGAACTCCCCTGAACTGGAAGTCACAAAAGGTTTTTAAGCTGGTTATTGACCTGTGCTATCAGCACCTAGAAAATTGCCTTGCATTTTGATTGTCCCCCAAAGGGTGCATGGCATTCAAAGAAGTTCATAGGAAAGACGAAGCCCTTTGTTTTATGACAAAATATGGTACCAAAGTCACAGTAAACAGTTCTCATGGTTAAGATTATCCCTGAATAATGATTGTAGGATGGATAAGGCAGGACTTGTTTGATTGACACATACTTCAGAGTAGACAAAAGTGTGAACTGTCTGTACACAAAAGAAAGGCACCCATAGTTAAGCACAAAGTTTTAGAATGGAGGGGGGAAAAATAAGCTCACATCAATGTTATTCACAGCCTTCTGCAAATTCACACATATTCTATTCTAGCCTTAATGGGGCAAATTACACGTGTCGGATTTTTTTTTTTTTTAAAATGCATTATGACATACATCGGTAAATCCCTATATAGTTAAGAAGAAACTCAAAGCAGGACCCTTTAATCCAAATTCAGTGGCTCCAAAACACTGATTATTATTATTATTTTTTTAAACAACAATTCACTACTGTGCTATGGGCCGTTGCTCCTGGCCAAGACCTATCTAAAAATCAGATTAACTTCCATGTTAGACAGGAAAGGCTGTGGTAGTGAGGGGATTTCTTTTTTTTAATACAGATCTCATTTTAAACAGAATCAAAGTTGTTTTACCAAAGCACTAAGTGTGTTATTTTCACTACTACTGCTGGAGCGATGTCTCACCAAGCAGTAACAATCTTATACAAAGCTATGTTCTTCTGACCTAGGCTTTGGCTACCTAACCTGCTTTGATACATCTTGCTTATATATATATATTGTTTGTTTGTATAACCGTCTAAATTTCAGTTTACAACTCTGGATTTTCCATGGAAAGTCTAAACATTTACAAGAGCTAAACAACTGTTGGCAAAAACCTCTGGGTATGCCCCTGGCTCCTATACTGGTCTCGGAATTATGACCGCGGATTGCCATGTGTTCTCTTCAAAAGAAACCTCGGTGAAGAAATGAAATATATTACCAAATTCATTATTTCAGCACCCAAAACTCATTTAAGGCTGACGGGTATGGAGGCTAGAACGTTCTGGCCTCGTTGCAGAATAAGATCAATTCACCCAAGACGCCCTGCTTGCATTTCCCCACCACTCTGGCTTTCCCCAAAGCCGAGAGGAAATAAGATCGTTCGGTTGTGTTCTTGGTTGAGGAGCGGCGATGCAGGAGCTCTTGCTGGAAGCTCCTGCAATCCTCCCGCTTCTGCTTCTCGGCTTTCCTAACCCAAGGCACAGCACGGATCTCCGGAGGACAGACACCCCGTGGGGACAAGGATGCCCTACCAGGGGCCAGGTTTCTCTGGAGAGGATTCCATTTTCACTCACTGCAGCATGATATCCTTAAGGTTCTCCTGAAGGATGGTGTCCTTCACCGCGTGGAAGACGAAGCGGATGTTTTCGGTGTCGATGGCGGTGGTGAAGTGATGGAAAAGGGGCTTGCTGCGGTTCCGCCTCTTCCGGTCAAAGCACTGCACCAGGTAGCGCTGGACGTCTTCCAGGCGGTGAGGGTCGCCCCTAAAGTCTGAGAAATGCTTCTTGATGCTGACCGTCTTGACTTTGTCCACCAGGAGGTCCATTTTGTTCAGGAACAGAATGATGGAGACGTTGAAGAAGAGCTTGTTGTTGACGATGGTCTCGAAGATGTTCATGGACTCCACTAGTCTGTTGGTGCGCCGGTCTTCCATCAGAACCTGGTCGTATTCGCTGGAGGAGACCATGAACAGTATCGACGTTATGCCGTCAAAGCACTGGAACCACTTCTGGCGCTGAGACCTCTGCCCACCCACGTCCACCATTTTGAAAGGGATCTTCTTAATGATGAAGTCGTGCTCCACGATTCCTTTGGTCGCTTTTCTAGCCAGCAGGATATCTTGTTTGCTGGGGAAATAATTCTGCAGAAAGAAAAGGGGGAAAAAAAATAAAAGACACGGGAAGTAGGAGAAAGATCACACTTCAAAAGGGAAGTTAAATCTGCCGAAGTAGCGTCTAGATACGCTGCGGCGGAATGAAGATTCTGGAACTGAACACTGGGAAGGATAAGTTAGAGGCTAATCTTGCAAGGGCTGTTCAGATGCCAAGGTTGCAGGTCTGTGTTTGTGTTAACAGCTCGCTTTTATCTCAGGTTATTTCCCCCCTATTTTGTGCAAACTTAATCTGAAGAATGAATTTCAGTAGTTTACTGAACTTTGCAGCCTGGTTTCTGTAGCCTCTGAAGTTATGTGCCAGCCTTTCAAGACATGCAGTAAAATCCAGAATGCCTGACAATCTAGGATAATCTAGGTTTCACTGACGCTGGGACTGGCAAACTTTCACTGCTACTAAGGGGAGTTGGTCTGAACAATGGATGCATTCATCATGTCTTGGTTTTTTTAAACAGTGGGCACAAAACATACTTTTTTTCCCAGAGGAAGAATAAGAGCTCCTACTTATAAGAAGTGATTATTCTGCTTAAGAAGAGATATTATTCACTAAATCTACATGCTCAAACATCCAGTTCTAGGATTTTGAGGAACATTTCCCAGTGCTATTACTTCTCTTATCTATGATTTGAATGTGTACGACACAAAACAACACAAAGAGAAAAATCTCACCAACTGGCCAATCCGATCCAGATTATCCAGGAAATATTTTACGGATTCACCCTGTTGAGAAAGAGAAGAGTGTATTTACTTATGGTTTACATCCTGCCTTACTTCAACAAACTCTTGAGCAGCTCACAAGAGTTATATTTAGATTTAAATGTCCCATGGTTAAGAAGACACACTGAAGACTTTAGTGCCCAATATTCCCCTGAAAAAGCCACATTTTCACCACACTGGGATTTTAATATCCCTTGAATTGTACTTGGAAAGATACTGGCAACCTATGTAGTGTCCAAACTATCCCACTGAAATGTTTCTCATCTGTCAGCATGTTGCTTTCTGTACCAATCCAATGAAGTTTTGGGGTCAACTTAAACCAGCCTTTAAGAGAACTTTAGAATCATCCAATGACAAGGCAATCATCCAGCTGTTTCTGCAAAACAGAAGACCTTCATTTACATTAAGAAATTACATTAAACTGCAGTATAAGTGCTGGGATCAAGTGCATCATCAACAGAACTGGCCGTATTGCTTCAGAACCAGAGCTGGGATCTGGAAAAACCGATCCCTGAAAACATATTTACTCTGCTTGGCTCTGCCTTGCAATGATCCCTTTATGGGACAGTCGGTAAGCCAAGCTAGAGCTGTGAACACACTTTGGGGAAGAGAATTTACACAGCAGGCTGTAAAATAAAATAGCTTTGTCATTGTGCCCTTAGGACAGGCCATAGATTCTTGTGATACAATGGCTCGTTCTTTTGTTTCCTCAATACCTGGACAGGAATTTTTTTCTCCTTACAAAGTAAAAAACAACAACCCACAATCCAGAAGTGTTTGTTTGTCCTGACTGCTTACAAGATAAAGCAACCTTCATGTGGTTTCCAGTAAAGCACACAATATCCACTTGAAAACCCTAAACTTTTTTCAAGTACCTCCACAGAAGGAACACATAGAGCATAGGTGGCTTGTGGGAGTTGAAAATCCACACAATTAAAAGTTGCCGAGGTTGGATACCTCTGCCTTAGAGCTACACGTGGTCCCACCGTTCTTGTATTTCTCAAGCAAGCAAAACATATTCCAATTTTAACAGTAGTTGTTTGTATATGTCCCTCATAGGATAGTTTTTTCTTGCTACATTATTGTATTATTCTGTCTTTGTGTTTCCTTTGTTCACCAACAAGGGTTGAAGCCGGTCAGCATTTATGACAATTAGCATATAGTACACAAAGCAGCTAGATCTATGAACAATCTTAACTCCTGAATAAAATCCAAGATTAGATCACAATTCTTACGTATGTCAGATCTTAAATGGGAACAATATAATCCAACTTGATCTAGTTCTAATTTCATCTAGTGCTCTTATCTGATTTGACTAGGATTGAGGTGTACTTCTTAATTTTTAAACCCTCCATTATACACCAACAATGTCTTCAAATCATTAACCTCTCTGTTGTCCTTGGATTGGTGGGGGAAAACATGTTTTAAGTAAATAACAAATAAATATATACACCTAAAGAGTTAACATAAAAATATAGATGATTCATTTTCACTTTATATCTCTCTCCTCTCGTGCATCCTCTGAGTCAGTCCGGCCAATTGGGACAACGTAGGAGGAGGTACTGTCCCCATCGCTGAACAGCAGCCATGAGTCATCCCACATCTGGGAATTTGAAAACCCAGAGCTGGGAACTACAGCCCTGAAATAAGCCAGCTCCCACATCTGAGCATTGTTCCAACTTTTTATCTTGTTTATTTCGGGGCGATACTGTGGAGCGTCTTCTTGCTTTCATCTTAAAAAGAGCGCTTGATTAATTCACAGTTACAAAGTATGAAAATCCAGGCGGTTCACATGCTAAATAAAGTCATACTGATTTAATAAAACACAAGAAATGAAAGAAAGAATATTCCGTTTTAGCAGGAGATGGTGCAGGTGGTCCTTGACTTAGCAACGGTTAACTGAGTGACTATTCCAAGCTACAACGGCCCTGAAAAAAGTGATAGTTTTTCCACACTTATGACCGTTGCAGCATCCCCAAAATCTGGACGCTCGGCAACTGACTCATATTTATGACAGTTGTTTGCGACCTCCTGACAAGCAAAGTCAATGGGAGGCCAGATTCACTCAACAACCATGTGACTAACTTAACTGCAATGCTTCCCTTAACAACTGTGGCAAGAAAGAGTGGCATAAAATGGGACAAAACTCACTTAACAACGGTCTCACTCTATCAACAGAAATCTGGGGCTCAATTCCGGTCGTTAAGAAACAAAAATACTAACTGTAGCACTGAAAACAAATCTCTTTTGAATGCATCCCAGCTGCCCAGAGAGCTACGCTTCACGACTTATCCCAGAGCAAAATTGTAAGCCCCACAAGTGTAGTGACATTCTGAGTTCTGAATGAACATTTTCCTGCCACGGTATGGGGCTATAAATAGTACAGATCTCGCACCATCACCTAAAATTAGAATTATCGCTGCACAGGCTCCATGCTTTCTGAATGGATGCCCACAGACGCACACGAGCACCTTTTGAAAGATGGATTCCAAAGGGTTCCAATGCTCAGGGCGATCTCAGGGTCAAACACAGCCATGTTTTGTATGGCCATCTATCCTATGGTAAGATAATCCTGGACGGCTCACTAGGGTGTTCCATAAAACAGAATAAATAAAATAAACCCACAAGGCACCATATAACTCAGACACAGCACCACAACATCACATAACCTCGCCATGTTGTGACAATTGCCATTTAAGGGCAAGACCTAGAAGATTCCGTGGGAGGTAATGGAAACAAAACTGAAGTTAAGCGAAGGGGGTGGGATTTAGGCCACGGGTAACATTGAACTATGGTGAGATATAAATAAATAAAGAGATTAAGTGTCCAAACATCAGCATTTATGGCTTCAGCTATGCTAAAGTGCTACTGAACACAGTTCCAAAGTTCTGATATCTCACAAGAAAATGTACCGCACATTGCCTGACTTTCTCACTAGTCGTTTCCTAACTTTATTTGCCTGACTTCAATGGATAAATGGAGCTCGGTCAAGAAACGTCTTTTGGGGAGGGCAGGAGGGCGACTTACTCTCTCTTAGGACACATCTGTACATTTATTTGGGATGGGGGCCAACGGAAGCACAGATCAGCCAGTGCAAATTGCAGAAATCAAAAGTAGGAAACAAAGAGGTTTGAAATTGCTCCTCCAATAAGGCTTTCTGGAAAACACTGGCTGGATATCACTCAATGCTTTTTTTTTTTTTTAAAGATACGTATTAAAGTAAACAGCCAAGAGAGTTACAAAGTTGCGTATGTATGTATGTATGTATGTATGTATGTATGTATGTATTCAGCTTTGTTTGGGTATTTCCCCACGTCATTGTAGTTGTGCTTTTAAAGTTGTAGCAACGTTTCGGCAGAATCTCATCTGCCATCATCAGGCTTCTGTATTGTACACAATACACAATACAGAATATACACAATACAGAAGCCTGATGATGGCAGATGAGATTCTGCCGAAACGTTGCTACAACTTTAAAAGCACAACTACAATGACGTGGGAAAATACCCGAACAAAGCTGAATACCATACATACATATATACATACATATACATACATACACACACACACACACACACACACATAATTTAAAGGACAAACAGTGCAAACAAAAATAAAACGTGGATTTTACGACAGCAAACCTTTTGGTTATGAAACATGCCACTGGGGAGACATTTTTATATCATTTTAAAAAAAGAAAAAAGAAGAAAGCTATAGAAAGTTACAGTGGCCTAAATAATCAGCCAAGAAGTTCTTAAGTTTGTCAAGTAGGGAGACCACATTGCAGAGTTTTTAGCAACTGAAGACTTAATGGAAAACCTGCAGATGTGGGTAATCTTCCACTTGCAACAGTTTGACATTATGACAGACACACACACACAAAAGAAGATAACTGCAATTGAGATTTGGAGTTCTGACAGCCAGGCCTCCCCTGCAGTCGTGTGGTTACATTTTGGGTGCTTGGCAATCCACCTGCATTTATGGCTATTTGTGGTGTCCTGTGATAATTTACAATTCCTCCCCTCCTCCGCCCCCAGAAACTGATGTTGATTTCAGGTTTCGGGCAAAAAAAATGCCCTTTATAGACAAAGGGTTTGCTTAACCACCATGGATTCGCTTAGCAACCATGGCGATTCACTTAACAATCACCGTAGAATTGGGTCAGTCACGTGATGACCCACTGATCAACCACCCTGACTTATGACCGTAATTTCTGCTCAATTACGGTCGTAAATCCAGGTCTGCCTGAATTGGCTTTTCAGTGACATACTCCCCAAATTTGTTGTGAGCTATTTTGAAGCAACTTTCAATCTTCCGTAGAAGGCAGGCCAAAGACCCAAAGCCACAAACAGAGTTTTGTGTTTCTTTCCAGCCTAGCCTATTTAAAAGTGGTAGAACTGCATTCATATGACGATGTTATTATGTGTTCTTGCTTAACAAGGAAGCGGTCCGATTTTACTGGAAACAACTCTGTGAGAGTCTTGCTCTTGCTCTTACAAATAAAAACAAAGGAGGCATTAACAATGCCCTATGAATGTCTGTTTAAAACACAGCTCAAGCCCAGTTCAAAGCCCCTGTTGAAATTCCCACATTGGTTACTTCAGAAGCGACGTTATCGGCAGGCAACCGACCCGGGCTTTCCCAAAGCTTTCCCCATGTAGTAGTCTGAAAGTTATACAATAATCCTTAAACCCAGAAAGAGCCTAGCAACACATTTTCAGAGGAATAAATTTTATGATTTCATGAATCATTTCTCTCCTCTTCACCCCAACAAGTCCTACATCTGTTTAGCCACACTAATGAAGTGAGCTGCAATTCACAATAGTGCATGCTTTTTAATTTAATAATAATAACAACAACAACAACAACAACAATAACAATAACAACAATAATAATAACAACAACAACAACAATAATAATAATAATAATAACAATAATCTAAGGCGTTACTAGACTCCTCTTGATGTTTGGCTACCATAAACTAATGCACCTCTTTTGCTACAAGATGCTCCTCCTTAAACAAGCAAAGAGATTGTACTTGAATTTTTTTTAAAAAAAAATCTATTTCAATACAGCACACTACATGTTCACTGTGTACTTTTACATAAAGTGGAAGTTTAAAGTAGGAAGTAAATTGTTGTATATTGTTCTACTGACAGCAGCAGTCATGATATATTACATTGGGAGTTACCAGGTCCGTCACAAGAAACATCGTTAAAATGTATTAAATATTGGCACCAATGTGACACAGGCAATCATCCATCTTGTAAATCAATGCACAAAAGTTAGCCACGCCTATCCACATTATTTGCAGCGTCCAATTGTTTATATTTTGCTCTTTATTTTGTTAATGCTCACAAATATTCTTCAGTTCTGAATAGCTCTTGTTGGACTAAGCTTTGTCTACACAATGGAGCATTGGAAGGAAGGGCAAGAATCTAACTTTATGGATGGGTGGATGAAAGGAAGGAAGGAAGGAAGGAAGGAAGGAAGGAAGGAAGGAAGGAAGGAAGGAAGGAAGGAAGGAAGGAAGGAGAGTTTAGAGCAGGGGTGTCCAACCTTGGTTTAGAGCAGGGTGTCCAACCTTGGCAACTTTAAGACTTGTGGACTTCAACTCCCAGAATTCCTCAGCCAGCAAAGCTGGCTGAGGAATTCTGGGAGTTGAAGTCCACAAGTCTTAAAGTTGCCAAGGTTGGACACCCCTGGTTTAGAGCTAGTAATTATTATAAGAGGCTGCTTTAAATGGGAGGAGTGTTTAGGAAATGGGAGGTGGGGGGGGGGGGGAGACTTGCTTTTGGTTCAGTTTACTCACCAGCTGATATTCACTTCGACGGCTGAAAGCTTCCTTGATCCCAGAATCCCTCCACAGGCCGGTCAGAGCTGGTACATACAACTGGAACACGGAAGGTTCAATGAACATGCCCGGTTTATTTTCAAAGGCCATTAGGAACATGGCATGCTTCTCATTTTCCGCGTACTGCCAAGGAATGCCCAGTTTGTCCCGTGCATCAACTAGAACCCTGCAGCCCTAAAAAAACGAAGAAGCAGCAGCAGAGAAATACATTTCAGGTCCTATGTTGCCCATCTATGCTCAATCTTTAACACACTAATAGAACCACGTGTGCTTTTACTTGGCCAGTTCTCCCTTGCTCTACATTCCAAGATATTTTAGACAACTTTTGAGAGCCAAATTCCATCCTTGTTATTAAGCTGGGATGTGGTCTTCTTAAAGATAAAAAATTCCCATTTGTTGTGGGTAGTAGTGTACCACCAACACAGCAAGGCTACTTGGGGGCGGAGAAGGCAAGAATTTAAGTTTCGCAACACCTGCAGATTGGGAGACAAACTTCTGTTAAGCCTCACTTTAGAACCACTTTTAAGGTACAGGAAGAGGTCCAGCAAAACCTTCCACAGAACAAACAAATGGTGTTTTTTTCCCCCCTCCTCCATCTTAGGAAAAATGGTGGTTTAGGCCAATAATCTAGGATTGGTTCGCAAGAGGAAAAGTCTGGATTCCTAAGGTTTAGAACAGGTTTTTTTTTCAAACCCCCAGGCAAGAAAGCCATATCTGAAGACAAGCCTGTGCAACTAGCAGGGTGTGCATATCCGGCTCGGCTGCCCCCCCTTTTTTTTAATTGCCCCGTGCACCTTAAGAAATAACACTGGCACAGGTCGAATTAGATTGTCTTCTGAACTCTGAAGGTAGGGTGGTGGGAAGGAATGTTGTAACGCCCTCCAATAAATTATTTTTTCCCTCCGGGAACTTTTAATAAAAACATAACTGGGTCCACACACCATGATAATCCATGGGTCATTTAACTCATGGCTTTATGAATCCACTCACGGGATGCTGAAATTAAAATTTAATTTAATGTTACGCAAGTGCAATCCGTACAGATTTTCCATGACTGTATGGTTGAGTGGGTGGGTGTATTGGGCTGAGAAAGACAGAAGGACGTCACTTCACCTGGCAGGGTTCCTAGTCTCAGGGAATACTAGAATTCGGGTCTCAAGCCCACCTGCTTAGCCTTTACACAGAACTTGGACCACAAGGGGATGGATGCTGGAGGAAATGCATCCTGGGATAGGCTGTTTCCTTTTGGACAGCTCTGCTTCAACAGGTGGGCAGGAGACCACCAGGAAATCCTGCAGGCAATGTTGGACAAAAGCAGCGGCAGACCGCCAATCCTTCTTTCTCAAAGGCTGTTCGACCTGGAGGTCTCTACTTAACAGGGGGATATGAGACCACCAAGAAATCTTGCAATGTTTTTTTTTTGGGGGGGGGAGAAATGTTAAAAAAGCTAAATAGCAGACCTTGCCTAAATAACCTTGCCAAGGTGGGTTGGGCTGAGGAGAGGCCAAGCCCTTAATCCCCTGCTAGCCTCCATGCCCAAGGCAGGACCGGAACTCAGGGCCTCTTGTTTTTAGCCTAGCCACTTAACCAGTACACCAAGCTGGGGGCCACATACGTAGGGGGAGGAAATCCTTCTTTTCCGAAGGGGGCGGCAGCGGCAGAGCCTATTCAACCTGGAGGTCTCTACTTAACAGGGGATATGAGACCACCAGGAAATCTTGCAAGGGTTTTTTTTTTGGGGGGAGGAAATGTGAAGAAAGCTAAATAGCAGACCACCACCCTGCCAAGATGGGTTGGGCCTGGGGGGGAAGAGAGGGTCCCTAATCACCCCAACTGGCTTCCCAACCCAAGACAGGACTGGAACTCAGTACATCAAGGGGGGGCTCTCAAGGGGTCCTAAGTGTTTGTGTGTGTAATCCCACTTTCCAAGGAGGAGCCCTAAGTGTGTGTGTGTGTGTGTGTAATCCTCTGCCTAAGTGTGTGTGTGTGTGGATATCATGGGGGTAAGTGTGTGTGTGTGTCAAAGGGCCCTGTGTGTGTGTGTGTGTATCATGGGGGCCTGAGTGTGTAATCCCTCTTTCTAAGGGAGGGCAACCCTAAATGTGTGTGTGTGTGGATATCATGGGGGCCCCAAGTGTGTGTGTGTGGGGGGGGTGTCAAAGGGCCCCTAAGTGTGTGTGTGTGTATCATGGGGGGCCCTGAGTGTGTAATCCATCTTTCTAAGGGAGGGCAGCCCTAAATGTGTGTGTGTGTGGGTCAAAGGGCCGTGTGTGTGTGTGTGTGTGTGTGTGTGTGTGTGTGTGTCTGTGTAATCCCTCTAAGGGAGGGCAGCCCTAAGTGTGTGGGGGATCAAAGGGCCCCTAAGTGTGTGTGTGTCTGTGGGGGGTCAAAGGGGCCGTGTGTGTGTGTGTGTGTGTGTCTGTGTCTGTGTAATCCCTCTAAGGGAGGGCAGCCCTAAGTGTGTGGGGGGGATCAAAGGGCCCCTAAGTGTGTGTGTGTGTGTGTGTGGGTCAAAGGGCCCTGTGTGTGTGTGTGTGTATCATGGGGGGCCCTGAGTGTGTGTGTGTAATCCCCTCTTTCTAAGGGAGGGCAGCCTATCCAGGGGTCTCCACTTAACATGGGGACAGGTGACCCTTCTCTCCCCACCAAGGAGAAATCATGCAGGGGGAGAGTTGGAAGAAACATCCTTGGGTGAAGAGAGCAGGGACAGACCCCCCACAACAGGTCGGGAAGGGGCCTTAGAGGTCCTCTAGCCCAACCCCCTTGCTCCAGCAGGAGACCCCACCCCATACCACCCTGTGGGGAAGGGGGAGCC
The DNA here is from genome assembly GCF_049901735.1 of Notechis scutatus. Lineage (NCBI taxonomy): Eukaryota > Metazoa > Chordata > Lepidosauria > Squamata > Elapidae > Notechis > Notechis scutatus. The sequence goes on along the minus strand of NC_142020.1, from coordinate 14,529,147 downwards.
CTGGGCTTTAATTCTTCCCCCCACACACACTCCGCTTCCAGAGAGGAGGTGGGGGGGGGGGCAAGGGGGAGCGGCAAAGCGCGGGGTGGGGGTGGGGGTGGAGGAAAGGAGGCCACGCGGCGAAGCCCACCTTCAGGGCGTTCTCGTAGATGGTGGCGCGGAACTCGAGCAGCGCCTTCTGGTCGAACTCGCGGCCGTGGATGATGCGCATCTGCTTGAGGAAGGTCGACTTGCCGCTCTCGCCGGCGCCCAGCAGCAGGATCCGCACCAGGCGGCGGACGGCGCGGCGCTCGCGGGCCAGCAGCGCGTCGATCTCGCGGCTCCGCCGGCGCGCCTCGCGCTCCAGCTCCCGGCGGCGGAGAGAAACAGGCAGCGGCGGCGGCGGGGACGGCGGCGACCGGGGAAGGCCGCTTTCCTTGCTCGGCTCCACAGGCCCGGCCGCCGCCTCGGCCCCGGGGTCGCCGCCCGCCGGCCACAGGCAGCGGCCGAGGGAGCGCACCACCCCGGCCATGGAGGAGGAGGCGGCGGCGGCGGCGGCGAACCCCTCAGACAGGCCCGGGCGGGAAAGGCGCCGCCTCAGCCGCCGCGACCTTCCCTCCGTCCTCGCCCTCACGCCCACCCGAAGGGGCGGGGCCAAGACGCCGCCTCGGGCGAGGCCCAGGCGGCGCTCGCGCCCCGACACGGACGCCGATTGGGCGGCGAGGCCCGGAGGCGAGGAAAGGTCCACAGAGGGGCGGGGCGGAGCTTGCTCGGGGACCAGTCAGCGGGCCAGAGGGGCGGGAGGAACGCTCGCTTTCCCCACCCACTACAACCCCGCCCCCCCGCGCGCGGGACGGGACGACAGACAGAGAGAGCGGCGGGGCGGGGTTTTCCCAGGGTCAGGGCGGAGCGGGGAGGGAGCCGGCGCTGATTGGGCGCCAGGGGAAAGGGGGGGTCCGTGACGTCACCCGGGCGAGAAGGTTATGAATGGAGAAGGGGTGTCTTAATAGGCTGTCTGGCCCATCGTCTTTTAGGAGTTATGGGATTTGGAGTCCAGCGCTCTTCACCTGCATCGTGGTGTATAGGTTCTCCTGCTTGAGCGGGGGGGGGGGGCTGGACTAGAGGACCTCCAAGGCCCCTTCCGGCTCTACTTTAGTCTTTGTTCCTATTCTATCTAATCGGGGTTAAAAAGGTTAAAAGTCTATAATATACGTGGTGTGTTTTATTTATTTTATTTTATTTTACTTATTTAATTTATTGCATTTATTGTATTTAATGCATTCATTCATTTATTTTTTATTTTATTTTATTTATTCTTTGAGAGAATTACGCAATGAAATTTCATCTTAATGTGTGGCCGATTAGCGTATATTCAACGTGACAATAAAGTTAAAAAGTTATTCTAAGTTATTCCATTCTGATGTTCGGGTCCACAAGTTGTGTGAATGCATGCACGGCATTTGGGTGCAAAAGGTTGCAAAGTTTTCTACCTCCCGAGACAGCTCCCTTCTAAAGTTCCCTTACTACTACCTGCCCTGGGCCTTCTTAGGGGTGTCTATGGAGATTCTCGGTCATCCAAGGATGTCCCAAAAGTACTTTTTTTTTTTCCTACTGGACTTTCTGTTTTTTCTCTCTGAAGACATTTCGCTTCTGATCCAAGAAGCTTCTTCGGCTCTAACTGGATCCTTCCCTCCACCATCCAGAGTCAGAGCTGAAGAAGCTTCTTGGAAGAGAAGAGAAACATCTTCAAAGAAAAAAAACAACAACAGAAAGCCCAGTTGCTTCTTGAGAAAAAAAAGCACCTTGGAGGCTTCTTAGAGGTCTTTCCCTCTTAGCAAACCACATAGGCAGTCATTTAAATTTTGGAATCATATTGTCCTCCCCCATCCCAACCAATGGCCCCCCATCTCCCTTTCTGTCTTCCCCCATCTAGTGCCCTGTGGCCCATCATCTCCAAAAGCTCAAAAAACCAGGGCAAAATGCACAAAACTCAACCTGTCCTTTCCTTTCTAGAGTTTATGCGGTGCCCAATATTTCCCGAAGAAAAACATTCCTTCTGGAGGCCTTTGCTAGCTCACCCACCAGATGTCACCAGATCTCCATCAAGACAACGGGGTTAAACCTTTTGTGAGAAAACATTTCAGTTGTAAACCCAAGGAATCCTAGTTATTGGATATTATTTTTCTCCTCCTTCAGGGCTCTTCTTTTTAATGGGGTTTTTGGCCTAAATTGTGGTTAAAAAGGTACATAGGATACTAGTGGTTAAAAGCCTAAAGTTGATTCTAGAAGCATGTCTTGGGTAGAAGATCCTACAAATTCTGATTTGTCTGAAAGCAGTGGAGACAAGACTGTGGTTGTGTTAGTACATGTGACAGTGTACACATCTGAAACCACGATGCGTAAACCACAACAGCCAGGCATTCCTGTAATCCAACCCCAAGTGAATTATGGTCACGGTGATCTATCTGTGAATCCATCTCTTTCTGCATAATGCAGCAAAGTTGAAGTCCCTTTTATTTGGTTTACATGCCACTCGGGGGCAGTTTACAAATGGTTAACCACAGAAAAGCAAAAAGAGAACGGAACAAAGTTGGCATAGATAATAAACCGAGAAAGGCCCCTGGGAATGGATCCATTTCGGCACAGAAATTTCCAAATTTCTGCTTAAAATTCTCCCACGATGCACCCCGCTGCCAATTCAGCTTTGCAATCCAAAACTGAGGCCGTCAGGAAGAGTTAGTGGGAAGATCGCACAAAGGGGAAAACAGCTCCAGTTTCCATCGCTAACCATACTGCACTTCATCCTAGTGCATTTTGCTTAATGCTATCCACAAGGAGCCAGACAAACCTAACATGATTCTTAACCAGCATGGCTCTGAATGGGGCCCTTCTAAAGACAGGCCAACTTTGGTGGCCACTGAGCCGTCCCCTGTTTTGTTCTCTTCGCAGAAGGGAAGATTTGAAGGAAAGAAAAGTATGTTTTGCGAAGTTAATACGTTTTGGATCATTGTGTTCTTATTATAGCCGAGCCAATCAAACCTCCGTCTTCCCTTTCTTCTTTTTGAAGTGTGCATTTTTCAAAAGGCAGAAGGAGAAGACCTCTGATCAATATTAATATAATAAGAAAAAGATGGCTCAAAATATGCTTAGCCGTATGACAGATCACATTTCATGTTATTTCATAGCCAGGCTGGAAAGGGGGAGGATTAAAAAAAGAGAGAGAGGATAAATCACATCAGGCGATATGGAACTGCAGCGGTTTGGGAAATGACTGCAGGGAATATATATTAAAAAAAGGCATCCTGTTGTCCCTTTTTTTTGGGACAAGAAGAAAATTAAATTAAAAAAGAACAAACTCTTAGGTTTTACTAATTGAAACATTTAAAGGGCTAACAGAAATAAGGGGCCCGTATGATTAAAGGCATTTAACATTAATGGTTTATCTCACTTTTCTGATTGATTATGGGCCATTAGGGTGCTGGTTTTTTCCCCTGCTTATTTTCCTGCTAGCATTTAAAAGCAGCCAGTAAAGATACAGATACAGATTAAGAGAGTTGGAAGGGACCTTGTAGGTCATCTAGTCCAACCCCGCCGCCCAAGCAGGAAACCCTAAACCATCCTCATCTTAAATCAAAATGAGCGTATGGCATTACAGGTAGTCCTGGATTTCCAACCATTTGCTTAGCAACCGTGCAGAGTTAACAGCAGCTGTGTTAAAAAAAGTGCCTTATGACTGTTTTTCACACTTACGACCGTTCCCACGGTCAGGTGATCAAATTTCGGGCACTTGGCAACTGGCATGTACTTAAGATGGTTGCATTGTCCTGGGGTCCCCTTTTTGTGACCTTCCCAGCTGGCTTCTGACAAGGAGAGAGACCAGATTCACTTAACGGCCACCTGATTCACTTAACAACCGTGGCAAAAAGGCCGTAAACTCAGGTGCAACTCATTTAACAAGAAGAATTCCTTGTACAAGCCTGTAACTAAAGCCTGGGTTATTTGAACAATGCTCTCTGTCCTGCCCCTGGTGGAGACTGACTCTGAGGGAGAGGAGGAACAGCCAACAGGGATTGGAAGTGTGGCTCCAGCTCGTAACTGACCCTTGTTGTTGCTTACTACACGTCCCTCTCTTGGTCAATAAAACTGATCTACAATTCCCCCCTACCATCCGTCCGCAGATAACTATACCGAGCAGTCTAGGCAGAAGATCTTAAGGCAGCTTTGTGGGCCCGTTAAACCGGCTTTTCTAATCTGTGTTTAAAAGATTAGGAGGGATTACCTAATCAAATTTAAGCACATTTCGTTTACACGGATTTCCCCAGACCAAAATGGGCTGTTAATTTTCCCAAAAGGACCAAGGAGATTTTAACACGCTTACCTCTCAGGTGAGACCCCCAGGAATTACGCTCGAGATGTAGTCAGTTAGTCCCCAGCCTGGCACGGCTCGGATTTATTTACTCCATGTTCAACGGCTTGGAAATTTGGGGAAAGCGGTTTTCTGCCTTATCTGGAAAGCGACAGATTGGGGAATGCTGGCATCAGCAGTTTAAAGTTGTAGGTTTTTGTTTTTCTCGCAACTCTCCGTCCCCCTTGACAAAATGAATTTGCCCTGGCCCCGCCGATTCAATTAAAACATCGATATACTCCTTATGTAATTTCCCAGCCTAAATTCAACTAATTGGTGTGTATGTTGTTGTTCAACTTTGCGTAAAGCTTGCCTGCTCCCTCTAGAACCGAGTCAGCCTATTTCTATTTTTTGTTTGTATCAAGACAGTCGTATTTTATTCTCATTTGCCTGCCCGCCTCCGTCTTTTCTTCCTCTAAGGGCAGATCTATTATGAAGACTAAAATAAGAGTGCCAGCGCTCTTTTGTCAATGAATATTTACCCGTGCCATAATTCCTGCTCCACCACCGTTAGGGTTTGATTTGGAGGCGGCGGCTGGGTTTTCTTAATGCACAGTCTTCACTACTTTGGAGTGTGTGGGGGTTTAGTAATTGATTGATTATTTTATTTAGGAAATAAAGGTTGGCAGAAGCTGGGACAAGGAACGGGAGCTCACTCCGTGACGTGGTGCTAGGGATTCGAACCGCCGAACTGCCCACCTTTCTGATCAACAAGCTCAGCGTCTTAGCCACTGTGCCACCGCGTCCCTCTTACAGAATATAAAACCTAATTCTGGAGAGACACTGAACGTATTTTTCAGTTTAGTGCAGGGTTTTTCCCCACTGGTGTTTTTAAAAGAAGGGGCCTCCTGCAGAACAGCCAGGGCACGAGAAAGGAACACAGTTAGAACATTAACTGGCCAGGATCGACGGTTCTTAACCCGTCGCCACGTGTCTGTTCTGACCCGAACCTTGTTCCAAGGAAACAAACACGAAATGGAGGTGACAGCAAAACCTTTTGGTGATTCTTTACAAATTCCGTTCCTTCTCGGTTAAAAGGCTGTTTCAAATTAATTATCTCTGATAAGAACGAGCCTTGCCAAGGTTGTGCAAGGCTGCCAAGGACACTAGATAAAGTTGCCAAGAAATAGTTCAAACACAAAGAGTCTCCAAACACCAACCAAGAGACTCCGAACATCCACAAGGCTTGAGTGCAAAAATTTCTTTGCTTCCTGCAAAGAGCTCCAGTTTCTCAGCTGGCTTTTATCTCCTCAGGGAGGGGCCATTACCTTGCAGCCTTACTCCCGAGTCACCCCTGCTGCTGCGGCTGCTCTTTCCTTCGAGCAGCCCTGCGCACACGCACACTGGGCACAGGCTCCTCGGGGGCCTCTTCATCACTGCTGCCAGCCTCCACAACCTCCGAAGGCAGCACTCCACTCCCTGATGGTCCTGGCCCCATCCCTGCATCACACGCAGGGCCCTTGTTGGAGTTCTCGCTCTCCGAGGCCTCAGCCGTCCACACCTGCTGCCAGCAAACCCACAACAGCTTCTGAATTTTGATACCGCAACGGTTGTAAGTGTGAAAATGGCCATGTCACTTTTTTTCAGGGTCGTCGTAACTTTGAACGGTCGCTAAATGAACTGTTGTAAGTCAAGGACTACTTGTAGTCATAATAAAGAATAATATCCCTTTGGCTAGAGTCTAGACCTATCCTGTTTTTGCAACCTGCAGAGATGTGGATTTAACACACTTTTCACAGTAGAGGGAGCCAGGATTCTTCAAAACAACCATCATTTCTCACCCTTTTTTTCCCCCCATCCTGTGGCTCAAAATGTACTTTAGAGAAAAGAAACTGGAATAAAGAGGGAGGAGGAATAAAAAATAATTTTTAAAAAATGGTCTTTTGGTCTTCTAAATTAACTGGAGTCAACGACTGGTCCTAATAACAAGAATAACAATAAGAAATGAAGGGTGGATTAATGAATGTTTGGTTAGTCTAGAGAAAAGAGGGGACTGTCTGAGGGTGGGTGGGAAACATGGTAGCAGTCTTCCAGTATTGGAGGGGCTGCCCCAAAGAAGAGGAAGGGGTCACCTTATATTCCAGAAGCACCAGAAAGCAAGACAAGAAACAAAGGATGGAAAATCATCAAGGAGAGAAGCAACTTGGAACGGAGGAGACGCTTCTTAACGGTGAGGACAATTAAAGAGTGGAACCAGAAGTGGTGGGTCACTGGAGGTTTTTAAGAAGAATCTAGACCGTCACTTGTCTGAAATGGTATAGGGTCTCTCCCTGCTTGAACGGGGGGGGTGGGGGGGGGGGTTGGACTAGAAGACCTTCAAAGTCCCTTCCAGCTCTCTTCTGCTTGAATGGAAAGATATTTGAAGGCTGTGGTCCATAACCTTGAATAGAGTTCTCACCAAGCTTTCCAACTTGGCATCCAACCCCATCGATCATTGGGTGTGGGACCAAGGGGGACACACGAAGACACCCTTTGGGGGTCTGCTGCCCCATCAGCCGCCAGGCTGACTCTGCAATCAGCAGGAAGGACCCCCCCTCCATGTTTCCCTCCCAGCCCGGGGTTGTCCTCCAGAACCATCCCCAAAGAAGACCCCCAGTTACCCTCTGGCTCCTGCTGAACCCCGGCTGGCCTGTTCTCTCCCTCCCGCATCTTCGTTCTCTTAGCCCTTGGTGACTTTTGGGGGACACCAATAAAGAGGCACAATCTGAAGGGGAAGCTTTGCCCCCATGGTTTACGCAACAGCCTCTTGGTACTTAGTTCCAGCTGGAGTCACTTAATAGCTTGCTCCCCGTTATTGACATACAGCGAGCTGCCAAATACTCATTATGAGGCTGCGTTCCCAGAGCACCTTAGTTAATAGCTATTGATATTCCTACCTCTTCGGCGTTTTCCCAGCTGTCCTCTAACTCAGAGACCCTGTGCCCGCCACTCTTCTGCCGGTGGCAGGTTGAAAAGACGATGTACAGGCTGAGGGAGAATTATTTCAATGTTCCTTTCCTTCTTCTTCTCCCTGAAGGCTTCCTCCAAAGGAATCTGAAGTGACTCCGGATTGGTTTCGGAGGGAGAGGTCGAGCACGCTAGCAGGTCGGAGGAGCAGGGTTGAATTTCCATTTTTGGAAAGTTAAAATATGGCCCTTGGGGGGGAAAAAAAAGGGGAATTCCCTGCAGAGGAGAATGACCGTATTTTCGTGGGGAAAAAAACCAAAATAAAGTAAAGAACCATCCTGCAAAAGGGGCAAATCAGAAAGAGGTTCATCAGGACTTTTTTTTTTAAAAAAAATAATGGTTTCCGTTGCTTTAACAAAGGGAAATTCAAGAGCAAAAAACCCCAAGGAAATCAAACAATTACTTTAGATTAACACAGTTGGAAGGGACCTTGTAGGTCATCTAGTCCAACCCCCTCCTGCCCAAGCGGGAGACTCTAGTCTACACCATTTCTGACAGATGGCAGTCCAATCTCTTCTTGAAAGCCTCCAGTGTTTGAGTGTATTTCTCTAGTTGGACACTGTAGAAATGATCCCTGAAAGTATAGTCGTAGAATGATGGGGTTGGAAGGGACCTTGGAGGTCTTCTAGTCCAACCCCATGAAAGCATTTTTTTTTTAGTATTGTGATGTCCAGAGCTGATTGCGGTACTTCAAATGTGACCTTAACGATGCAGTTCTATAGGTAGTCCTTGACTTATGGCCACAATTTCTGTTGTAAGTTGAGTCGCACCTCATGTTATGACAATTTTTACAGCATTTATTAAGCGAGCCACCGTTGTTGGGTGAATCAGGAGGCGATTCAGCACATCACACAGTCGTTAAACAAACCCAGCTTCCTTGTGCAACCACCGCACCGAACGCTTACATGCAGGATTTTCGGGGAGGGGTTTGGCGATGCCGTCTTCACCCCTCCTGAATTAAAATCCATCCCTTCTTCCAGTCGGATTTTGATTCCTGGAATGAGGAGAGAAAGTGGCACCATCTCGTTCCTTGGAAAAAAATAATAATTGTGGATTGAGTTCCTGCAAATGCAGGCATATATAATTGGAAAAAAAAAATTAAATTGATTGACTAAGACTCAGACCAATAATTGACTAATCTTTCATTTGCTGAGTGACAGCTCTATTGGTTATCCAGCGCTTGAGCCAAGACACATAATCTACACACAAACATTAAAATCCCTTACACCAAGAAAAGCTAGACTTTGCTGCCTGGTTAAATGGCCCCAATGAAAAATGGTCAATTACTTTTATAATTGTCCTCCAATTTGTGCAATTGGCTCTGGTTGCAACCTAGAGGAGCGGTCTCCTAGGATAGCCCTGAAAAGCATCCTCAGAATATTAAGGAGTAGAAACATGGGGCGCGGGTGTGCCCGTGTGCCAGAGAGAAAGGGGAATCTGCTTTGTTGTGCACCCATAGCCCTGGGCTTGCACGTAGCTTTTGCGGAACAACAGCCTCTTCTGCACCGAGTGTGAAATTTTCCTCCCTGTTGCAAAGATCACGACCTCCATTTGGCTGGCCTTCTCCTTGGGGAGAGAGGCTGGCATGCAGGCGGTTTAGCAGAGGCCTTTCCCAACGTGTCCTGCCAGGCCGTGGAGTTTATTTTGGGAGGCTTACGAAGCAAATACGGGTAATAAGCAGCAATAGGAAAATCAATGACGATAAATGAAGCACCGGCTAGCGCCGTATTTTTGCCGGCCGTCTCATCGTTGGGGCTTTGATTAATGACGGACCGTCGGATCACGAGCCATGCATTCCGAGGGCTGGGGTGGGGTGGAATGACATGGGCTGCTTTTTAAAGGACGCCATGTGGGCTGCGGGCATTTTTTTTTTTTTAGAGAGATTAACAGAGTCGGACAGGACCTTGTAGGCAGTTCTTCCAACTACCAGTTCACTAAACGGCTCAGAAAGTTAACAACTGGTTCTCCTGAACTGGTGCAAACTGGCTGAAACCCACCACTGCTGGTAGATCATCTAGCCCAACCCCACTGCCCAAGCAGAAAACCCTGCACCGTTTCTGACAGATGGCAGTCCAGTCTCTTCTTGAAAGCCTCCAGGGATGAAGTTCCCCACATCTTCTGAAGGCAACTTCTGTTCCATGGGTTGATTGGTCTCATGGCATTTGAAGATTGTGAGGACCCAGGGCGTGGCACAAAGGCAACACAGTCAGATAAGCCATAAGAGTCCCTTTATTATCTCCAACTTTGCCTCCAATGTCCAGGTTACCTTCGGCTGGAGAAAAACTCTCCAAGGAACAGCCTTTGACTGAAGAAAATTCAGTCCTAAACAAGGTACACAGAAACTGTAACTTAAAGTCCAAACAAACAAACAAACTGAACCAAACTTGAAAGCACAGCAAAAGTCACACAGTTGGGAAGATGCCAGGAACACAGATAAGCCATCATGATACAAGATAAAGTCATGTTTGCTACCAGCAGTTTCCTGCATGCAGTTTGCCTTTTTTTTTATATATACTGTGTTCCCAGCTGCAGCTAATGAAGGGAATCAGGGCCCTTTCCTCCCCTGTAAGCCAAGCAACCCACGTTGCTCTCTTCTCCGTTCCTCCCTGCATGCCCTAGGATGAAGAGGGGGTGGGCCTGGGTCTTCCTCTGAATTCCCAATCCCTTGTTCTACCTCTCCTTGTTCTACCTCTCCCCTGCTCTGCCCAGCCAGACTTTGCCCTTCTCCTCCACAGCCAACGGAGCCACACTCCCACTCCCTGTCAGCTGCTTGGCTTCCTCCTCCAAGTCAGATTCCGACAGGGGCATGACAAGGATCTTCATGGCTTCACTACCCTGTTGCTTTTACCAGAGGTCCAATGGCTTCCCAATCTGCCTTCTCTCTCCATCTGGCACTGAGCAACTCCGGATTAAATAAAGCCCCTTGCTTCCAGAGGCACGTCAGCACCCAATCTTGATATAGAGATCTTCTTGAACCCATGCAGGTTTGCGTAAGCCACTCATGGAAGCCACAGTAGTGCCTTAAGAACTGCAAAATAATAATAATAAAAATGAGTGGAGGGGACAAAAAAAGGATTCGCGTTGGCTTTTGCTGACACACCGCATAATATATTGTTGGGGAATAAACATCTTTTTTGCAGGAAAGGTTAACATCCTTGTAAATTAAAAATAATAACATGAACAACGCCTGGAGCCACCGACGGGTTCGTCTGCCTGCCCTAATCCTAACCTCAACCTGCAATTGTTCCAGCTTACTTCAGAATCGCTGTGTTTGTGTGATTGGCAACACTGAAGGGGATTTGTGGGTGGCCGGGGGCAGGGATTAAAAAAATGTAAGATGTTGACCACGACTATGGAATCGAATCCCCCTTTTAAACATAGGTCCTGATGCCTGCAAAAAGTGGACAGGATTTTGAAGGAATGGCGGTGGCTGACCTCTTGACATTCCTGTGAACCCTGGGGTCAAAAAATATATATTGTAGGAGCTGAAATTGCAGCCCCTACTTAATGCTGACCAGCATCTAATGTTCTTTCATTCACACCACGGGTTTGTCAGGTGTGAAAGATTAGGTCCGCATGAAGGTCCAATTAAAGTGATTTATTGCTATCACCAGTCCGATGTACAGGAATCTGCTCACCTAAGGGTCAGCCTCTGCTTGGTGTTGGATAAGGGGAAATGGAACTCAAGGGAGGTTGGACTTGGTTTGCTGGTGACTCTGTAGGGATTCTAGGCTGATTCCCCCACCCCCCCCCCCCCCCACAAGCGGTTCAAATTTTTTTCTTCCCCCCCCCCCCCCACAAAATTTATATAACAAAAAAAAAAGAGCGTTCCATTGGGGGTCTTTTCACTTTGGGCGGCTTGGGGGGGGGCCTTTTGACTTCTCCTCCTTCTCCTACAAGTTGTGTATTTCAAAAAGAAACTTGTGCACGAAAAGATGAGACTTCTGTTCCCATTGGCAGTGTTGGGATTCAAATTTTTTACTACCGGTTCTTTGGGCGTGGCTTGATGGGCATGGCAGGGGAAGGATAGTCAGAGTTGGTATTTGCCAGTTCTCTGAATGACTCAAAATTTCCGCTACCAGTTCTCCAGAACTGGTCAGAACCGCTGAATACCACCTCTGCCCATTGGCAATTGGATGGCCAACCTCTTCCCCAAGGGAGAATTTCAAACACTCCATTGGGTCATTGAGTGGCTGTGGACTGAAACTCTGTGAGGTTTCAATCCTCTCTAAAGGGGTCTTCTGGAGATGCTAAATCTAAGAATACTTGCTAGCAGGAATGGCAGCTAGACCTTTCATGTGGGTGAGATCTTCCTTTAGAAATGCAGTTTCAGCGGTGGGTGGGTCACTTTCTTAAACCAGTGGGTCATTTCTCTTCTTCTCCAGACCTGTGTCTCTCAACCGTGGTGTGGATTTCAACACCCAGAATTCCCCATGGAACAAGGTTCAGAAATACTCAATCTGCCAGGATTGCTCCAGACACATATATGTCCACTTCTGACGTGGTTATCAAGCAGTGGTGGGATTCAAGTTTTTTTTACTACTGGTTTTGTGGGCGTGGCAGGGGAAGGTTACTGCAAACTCCCTATTCCCTCCCCAACCCACTAACCTGCTTTCCAGCTCCATTCTTCTGTGCAGGGCAACCAAAGAAGACCCAGCCGATCAGCTGGGACTCAGTGGGAGGCGGAGAAGAGATGGGGTTGGTGGGGCCAGTCAGAGGTGGGATTTGCCGGTTCTCCGAACTACTCAAAATTTCTGCCACTGGTTCTCCAGAACTGGTCAGAAACGGCTGAATATCAAGGAGAGATGGGCTAAACTTCTCAAGCTAAGGGGTTTGGAGAAGCTTTTGAGTGGAGGACATTACAGAGCCACAACTTACCCTTTGTTGAGCAGCCAGAGGTCCACACACCCCTGAGTTGAAAATCCACAATCTCTCCCTTGAAGTCTGAAGGAGGATGTCCTCTGTTTCTGGTGGTCTTCCATTTGACCATGGCTTCCATAAAGGAACACAGTGCTCAGCCAATGCAGGGAGATCTTCAGCTGCTTCTGTGGAAATACGAAAGAGTTAAAGACTCCGAACATTGCTTTGAAACATTGCTGACATAGGCGCTGTTGAGTGTTTTCTCTGAGGATTGCCGTCCAATTAAAGGATTTAGCGGCCTTGATTAGGTTTTAAATGTTTTGATTTTAACAGCTGATTGACTAAACTCATGGCTTAGACCAAGGCTATTAAAAGCTACCTTTGAGGCCGTCAACTCCGTAACTTACCCCTGGACTCAGTCAAATGGTGGGGTCCTGATCGCTGACCCTCAATCCATTTTAGAGGCTTCCATCCTTTCTTCCATGAACTGAGATGTTGCTTTCCTGAAGAGCTGGATTAGAGCCATAGAATCATAGAGCGGAAGGCGACCTGAGAGGCCCAAGGCAGGAGAGTCATTATACCATCTGAGACAAATGGTTGTCCAATCTTTTCTTCAAAATCTCCAACGATGGGGCATCCACAACTCCATGAGGCAAGCTATCCCATCGATTAATTGTTGTCTCTGCCAGGAAATTCCTCCCTATTTCCAGCCTGGATCTCCTTCTGATAGGTTTCCATCCTGCCCTCAGGTCCTATGGAAAGGAAATCGACCCCCTCTTTCCTGTGATAGTCCTTCAAATATTGGAAGACTGCTAAGATACCTCCTCAACCTTCTCATTGTTCCTCTAGCCGTTCTTCAAAGGATGAGTTCTCCAGACTTTTATCTTCTGGGTTGGTCTTCTCTGCACTCTTTCTAGGGTCTTAGGGGGGCTCATGCATGGTAGAACCCACAGCCAACCTCACACACTAACGAAGCTACTTGTTTTTTAAAAGACAATTAGGTGTGAATGTGCATCGGGGCGAACTAAACTCAAGAAATCACGTGATCTCAGAGAGAAAAAAAAAACTGACCATACTTCCCCAGAAATGACATTCCTGACAGGTGTCCATCCGGGTGTGCGAACAGAAGGAGGTACAGGTAAGTCCACGCCTCTGATCACCTCAAGCTACACCATCTTTCCTTTGGTTTTTGTTTTATTATTTTGTTTATTTATTTATTAATTTTGTCAAGCATGTTTTAGATAACAGATATAATTAGGAACATGATTATGAGGACATGAAAGGGGTACAAATAAAAGGGGACATTAGGACAGGGACGTTGGTGCTCTTATTATTAATTATCTTGTATTTTTTTTATACACAAAAAACAGCAGTGTACACAGCAAACGAGATAACTATGCTGGGTTTCATATCACAAAACACTAGTCAAACACTTCCCAAGTGTTTAGGACTGCGTGAGGTATTGGCAGATTATGCGAGCAGATCCCAGTAAGGTGGCCTTCTGCAGCTGACCAATGGTGATTTTGTCAGTGCCAAAAATATTGTTCTTGTTCTTGTTGTTCTTGTTATTATTATTGTTGTTGTTGTCATTGTCGTTGTCATTGTCGTTGTTGTTGTTACATATGTTGTTGTTTTTATTGTTATTGTTATTGTTCTTGTTGTTCTTGTTGTTCTTGTTGTTCTTGTTCTTGTTGTTCTTGTTCTTGTTCTTGTTATTGTTATTGATTGCACAGTCAGACAGATGTTCAGACTGGGTTTGGCATTTTTGTCTACCTATCGAGTCCTTCCCCAAGAGACCTGGGATAGGCAAATCTGAGTGTTTGATGGTGTTACAGAGATCTCCGCAGGATGGAAGCTGTTTCAAGTAAAGCTGCCTTCTGCAATTGACTGATGGTGAATTTGTCAATGCCACTGATGGTGTTCAAGTGGTGCTCCAGTTGTTTTGGGACTGCTCCCAAGGCACCTATTACTATTGGTACTACCTTTGCTTGCCTTTGCCATAGTCGTTCTATTATTATTACTATTATTACTATTGTTTTGTCTTGTTGCTTCCAGCAAACCTTAGTTTAACACGAAGGACGATACCAGTCCCCAGATATCCTGTTTGTTGATTTTTAAGAAAATCAACCAACAGTTTAATTTAGTTTTGATTATGGTTTGTTGACAATGGTCTGGGGAAATCAGACTGGGTGCAGGAGAACCTCTGGAACGGATGCTTCCAAGGGACCCATATATCTTCCTTCCTTCCTTCCTTCCTTCCTTCCTTCCTTCCTTCCTTCCTTCCTTCCTTCCTTCCTCCTCCCTCCCTCCCTCCCTCCCTCCCTCCCTCCCTCCCTCCCTCCCTCCCTCCCTCCCTCCCTCCTTCCTTCCTTCCTTCCTTCCTTCCTTCCTTCCTTCCTTCCTTCCTTCCTTCCTCCCTTCCTATCTTTCTTCCTATTTGCCTTTTCTGAAGCTTTCATACCACACAATAAAGTTTGTGATGCTTCCCTGCCTTCTTCTTCTTTTTTTTCCTAATAATTTTGGCCAGGCTCCCTGAATTTATTCTGCTCAGTGCTTCTTGTAACATATTCCAGCAGCTTAAAGTCCTAGTCAACACCCAGCAGAACCTGACCAGAGAAATAGCTAAGAAGACTACTGGGGCATTTAGGATCCGTGGGGTTAATCTCCATTTTAAATCCCCAGAGGGGGGGGGGCACAGAACCCTGCTGTCTCTTTCTCTCCCCCCCACTCCCAAAGCCTTCCATGCTGTCTTCCCTACTACAGCAAGCTGGATGTTGTAGCAGAGGTGGAGGAATGAAACTGATGGACAAGGTAGATTTGCGTACCTTGGCTGAAAAAGAAAACCAAACACTATGAAATCATTGAAAATCCTTTACAGCAGGGGTGGGATTTTACCGGTTCACACCTATTCGCTAGAACTGGTTGTTAATATTCTGAGCAGTTCTGAGAACTGGTTGTTAGAAGAAATTACTGGGCTAATCCTGTAAGGAAGGCCAGAAGGAAACATTCTGGTGTTGCTTACAGAAACTGCCTCTCCGTTAACCCTTATTACGTTCTTGGCAGGACTAGACTTCCTGTCTCTGGAACGTCAATGGAGTTTTTCCCCCTCCTTTGCTAGTGTGGAGTGACCATTCAAAGTTACAATGGCACTGAAAAAAGTGACTTATGACCATTTTTCACACTTACGACTGTTGCAGCATCCCCACAGTCACGAGAGGCCAGACGAGGAGATGCGTGCCTCGATGTGAGTGATGTTGAGTTGGCCACACCCAGCCAGTAACATGACCATCAAGCCGCACCCACCAACTTAGCCACGCTCACAGAACCGGTTGTTAAAAATTTGAATCCCACCCCTGTTTTACAGGCACCAAAATCCTTTCGGTGCTTTTTTTTTTCTGCTGCAAAACATTTGAATATCAGAGTCAAACACAACTGGGGAAGGGAAGTGCCATCTCATTTGCTTCTTGTTGTTGTTTTAATTCTCAGAAGCAGCCCAGCCCATCCTAAAATCCCAACCCCACATTCACTGTGTGATCTATTACATTTCAGGCCAGGTTTTCCTTCCAAAATCCTGATCTGGTTGTCTTTTTCATGAGCCTGGGCTCAGTTTTATCCAGAACAAGCCTCCCTCGCCATCCTCTATGGATTGAACTGCTCAGAAAAAAATGTCCCCTCCCTTTGCTGCCTGTTGCAATCAATGCAGTGAGTAGATATTAGAGCACACGCCATATTTGATGGATGCTCATGGAGGCATGGAAAAAGAGAGAGAGAGAGAGGGAGAGACAAAGCGAGAGAGAGAGAAAAGGAGAGAGAGAGGAGGAGGGAGGGAGGGAGAAAGAGAGAGAGAGAGAGAAAAAGAGAGAAAGACAGAGATGGGAGGGAGAAGGAGGGAAGGAGAAAGACAAAAACACACACAGAGAGAAAGATAGAGAGAGGAAGGGGGAGAAAGAGAAAGAGAGAGAGAAGAGAGAGGGAGGTAGAAAGACAAAGAGAGAAAGAGAGAAATGGAGCGAAGAAGAAAGAGACAAAAACAGAGAGAGACAAAGAGAGAGAGAGGGAGGGGAAGAAAGAGAAAGAGAGAGAGAGGGAGGAAGAAAGACAAAGAGAGATGGGAGGGAGAGGAAGGGAGGGAAGAAGAAAGAGACAAAAACAGAGAGAGAAAGAGAGAGAGAGAAGGAGGGGAAGAAAGAGAAAGAGAAGAGAGAGATGGGAGGGAGGAGAGAGAGAGAGAGGGAGGGAGGGAAGAAAAAGAGACAAAAACAGAGAGAGAGAAAGAGAGAGGGAGGGAGGGGAAGAAAGAAAAAGAGAAGAGAGAGGGAGGGAGAAAGAGAAAGAGAGAGATGGGAGGGAGAGGAAGGGAGGGAAGAAGAAAGAGACAAAAACAGAGAGAGAGAAAGAGAGAGAGAGGGAGGGGAGAAAGAGAAAGAGAAGAGAGAGGAGGGAGAAAGAGAAAGAGAGAGATGGGAGGGAGAGGGAGGGAAGAAGAGACAAAAACAGAAAGAGAAAAAGAGAGAGAGAGAGAGAAGAGAGGGAGAAAGAAAGAGAAAGAAAGAAGGGGGAGTGTGTGTGTGTGTGTGTGTGAGAGAGAGAGAGAATTTTCATGTGCTTTCAACATCTTTAAAAAAAAAAATCATGTCGAGTGACAAGGCCGTTTGCACCAGGAAAAAAATTGCCACTTAATTGAAGGTGTCAAAATTGGGGGACTGTGGCCAGCGCCAACTCCAGAGCCCTCGGCAATCTTCGTTCTTCAAAGGGCTGGGAGATATGAAAAACGCTTAGAGACAGCAGGCAGAGGACGCAATCTGCCAGCACAGTGTGCAACCTCTATTTATTTTCGCCAAAGCGAGCCCCCCCCCATTGATACTCAGGGGCACCCGGAAATGCCTGGCAGGAATGTTTGGTCTTTCTTGCTCCAGATGGCTAACGACAGAGCTACTTGGTGGACGTAGAGCTGGATTAAGGAGAGAGTTTGGGCCAAATGAGGCCATCGCTTCCTTCAAACATGCTTAGATCATAGAATCCTAGGGCTGGAAGGAACCTTGGAGGTCTTCTAGTCCAGGGGTCGCCAACCTTTTGGACCTCAGGGACCACTAAACTCATAATTTTACATCCCGTGGACCAGAGACCCTGGGAAAATCCCCCAAAAAGTCTGCAGAAAAATTCCCCACCCCATTGTCCCACCAATCGATCATTCTTTATTTGGATCACAGCATACCGTCTCCAGCTCCGTTCTCTGGGGGAGGGAGAGAGAGAGAGACTTTTGGCTTCATGCAAGGAAAGCAGCAGAAGCAGCAGAAGTCTTTCTTTCTCTCCCCCAAACTCTGCCAGAAACGAGTCTTTGCCGGCGCAGCCTCTTGGAGCAGGAGGCCTTGCGGGGTCCCAAAGACTCATTTCTGGTTTGGGGGAGAGAAAGAAAGACTTCTGCTGCTTTCCTTGCGTGCAGCCAAAAGCAGAAGGAGAAAGAAGCGGAATATAAATAACATATTACAGTACAATCCATCTCTTGTGTATTATACTCGGCGAAGCGTTACAGTCAGTGTTGGGTGTATATTTTGTGTATATTTGTAGATATTGTACTCTCAAATTGCAAATGGAGATGTGGGTACTCTATTTTTCTTATCTCCATTTTTAAGTGCTTTGGTTTGATTGTATTGCGAACAGTTGCTGGGGTGCATCCACAGTTTCGTTGTACTTGTACAATGACAATAAAGTTCTTCTCATTCTTCTAATTCTAATTCTAAAGAAGCAGCCCAGTGGCCCGGCCAGATGTGTGGAGTGAGTGGGGCAAGTTCCCCCCCCTTTCCCCCCTCCTCTCACTACCTCGTGTTGTTCACATGCAAGTGATACAAGCCTTGTGTTCCTGCGGCCATGTGGGCAGCACAGCCTTGTGTTTTCACACAGCCTGGATTAATAATTTAAATTTCAGTTTTGATTCATGATTTAGTTGAGAAGCTCTCCTCTTGGTAAGTGTCTCCAAGGGCCAAGACACACATATTGGGGGGAACCTGAGAACAATTGAATCCATCTCTTCAAGAGATGGACCATGAGCTACGTTGAGGCCTTCCCCGGCTTCTATTTATTTTATTTTATTTATTTATCCAATGTAGAGGCTGCCCATCTCACTCCCAGAGCGACTCTGGATGATGACTATTAAAAATGCTTCCCCGTGACTCTTCCACCGTCCCTTTTCAGATTCTGCTAGTTTCATGTTTATGCTTCAAAAGGTCTCTGACCTTCAGTGGCTGATGGCGTGAACACTAGGATCCAGACTTCCTGGGAGAACAACCCACTTCCGTGCCCCAAAGTATCCTTTGGAAACTTCATCGTTCAGCCCCCTTTGGACATGTCAACGCTTCCATTCTTCCTTCTTGAGGACGTTCTCTCACCGTCAACGTTCTCCCTGCTACCGTCTCATGAAGACAGAACAAAGGCTGCCATCTTCACCCAAGTCTTTTATCTCTCAGCTTTGTTGGAGGGATTCCCAGTTCCCAGATCACAACTGCTCCTCGTCAACCCAGATGGTTTTCTGCTGCTCTTCCCAGACTTTATCCTTGATAATCCGGAGAAGATCTTCCAAACTGCTCCACACATCCGTCTCCAACGAGGCGTAAAGGCAAGGTAAGCCCTCCAGTTCCTTCTCGTTGTGACGACACGTCCTGAGTAATTCCTCCTCCAATTCTGGTTTTGGTAGCAGCTTCCTACAAGGACACAAGAAGAAACACCCCCACCCCAAAAAACAGCTGTTAACCAGATGTACACCCATGGAAACATAAGCAACCAGAACCAGAATCCCTCTCTCTCTCTTTCCCTCCTTCCCTTCCTCCCTCCCCCTCCCTCCCTCTCCCTCCCTCCCTCCTTCCCTCCCTCTCTCTCTCTCTCTCTCCCTCCCTCCCTCCCTCTCCCTCCCTCTCTCCTCCTCCCTCCCTCCTTCCATCCCTCTCTCTCTCCTATCCCACCTAACAGAGTTGTTGTTGGAATTTATTTTATTTTGATTTATTTATTTATGT